>NC_133337.1:35712060-35812060 GCF_030506205.2 Paramisgurnus dabryanus | reverse complement strand
ATGTGCGAATGCACAGGACGCAATCTAATTGCATACATGCACACTTTGGAAAAGATGAACCAATTGCATGAAAGTGATTTAAGACATTTAAAGTGCATGCACACATGAACAAGAGTGGAAAGAAATTTATAGCGCATACATGAATGCACACATCCCAGTTTTGTCCGAAGTCAAAGGAAACCCACGATCGGAGCGGTTCGCGCATCATTTTAATGTAAGCCATTTGGGCAACAATAATGCCCTTTTAACAGAAAGCTTATAAAATACAATCTGCATAAACAAGTTGACAGTTAGATTCATGTACATGTCTTGACAGTATTTACTGATGTTGTTGATAATGATAATAATAATGATAATAAGTGTTTGTCGAGGGTTTTTGTGTTTATCTTTTCAGTTAATCTTTTACACCCCTGCTCCACTTTTAAAATATTCATTAGAAGTTAATCTATTTGTGCCTTACTAGCATGTTTTAAATGCACCTAAGTCTATGATATAATCTATACCTGATGTATATTGTACCAGCTAATAAATGTCTTAATTTGGGTGGTCAATCTGCATTTGAAATTCAATCTGCATCTAATCTAGCTATATAAAGTAAATTTGAATGAATAAAAGTCATTTTAGGATGCCAAAGTCAAGTTTAAATCATATAAAATTAATTTTGTGGCCAGTGAAAATGCTGAGTGGCTAGTAACTTTGGAAAACAACTGGTGAGCAAAAAAGTTAATGTCAAGCCCAGCTTACCAATCTGTTACGTGCTGCTTAAGCTGCGCTGGCAAATGTTATCGATCAGCTTGGTTATCTGCATTCTGGGTCAAATTTGCTCATATTGATAATGTAGTAAAGATGATATTAACTCTATTAACTCTGATCTTCAAAACATGGTAAGGAGTGTCACATTTCCGGCTGACGTCAGAGGTATTCAGGCAAATCACAATGTACTGGCAAGATGGCCAATCAAGGACACGGTGCTTTTCAGATCAATGAGCTTTGTAACAAATCAGAGCATTTGAGGAAGGCAGGGACATCTAGAGCAAAAAAATGTACAATATGTGGAAAATAATGCCTTTTCTAACCATTAACCATCCAAACACATTGTATTATACCAAATACACAAAATAACATTATTAGCAATGAAATAGGTGCTCTTTTAAATATGTAATAAACAAACACACAAAGATTGGGGAACTTTGGGAATGACGGGAATTTCAATTTTGCTGACACTTCAATTTTGTGACACAAAGAATCTATATGAATCATTTTAAAAGCTACTCATAAAGTTTTCCCAGTCTCCGCTAAACCATTCCAACGTATGGTCCCTACTCCCTACTAAAAATGTTACATACTGTAAATTCCTGATCCCCTTGACTCAGAGGTGAGTGGGTGCATGTTTGTAAAGTTACTGTACTTGCTCATTATGAGCAAACTGACATGGCAGATTGCCTTTCATTATCTGGATTACATAAGGAGGTCAGCGCTCAGAAGTGCTGATGCATTTCTGAATAATCAGCTGAGTGTGTGTCTGTGTGTGCCCTATGAGACTGCAGCTGCACGGACCTTCCCAAACCTCTGTACCAGATGCGAAATACCCCAAACACCCTTTCACTCATGTGTAAACCACACATACACACAGACGACAACTTCCTTTATAAATTTACCGTGTGTGTTCTTCACAACCTTCTCTTCCAAAAAAAGTCCCAGCATTCCTAGCGCCGTTAAAAAGGCCTTTATAGAAATCTATGCAGTTAACAGGGAGACATCTGGATGAAATATTAATTATTATAAAATATTAATTATTATAAACATGCAGTACACACAAAACAGTATACAGTACTGTACAAAAGTCTTAGACCACCACCACCTGACTTGTTGTTTCAGAAGTTTTAATGTCCATCCATATTTATTTTTCAATCTTTTTTATTTAGATACAAACAGAAAATACAAGAAATATGTAAAATACAAAAAATAAAAAATACAAAATAAAATTTTCAGGACTAAATGTCTTCCATAGGCATCATGTTTAGTGTGACCTCTCTTGGCACTAAACACATGGTGAGCGAAGTAAGACTAATTTCTTTCAAATTAGGATTTAATTGTATTTAGTTTTAAGAGAGCCTGCTATTAGGAGATTTCCTGCTATTGCTCAAATTGAAGGGGAGTTTACCCTAAAAACTTGACACATCAGTTTACATTTTCATACAGTTTTTTATATTTTTAACATTTCCTGTATTTTCTATAAGTATTCTAAAGACACAGAGAAACAATTATATATGATCACAATAACATTGCAAAAACAACAAAACTAATTCTGGCATGGTGTCCTAAGACTTTTGCACAGTACTGTATATAATTAGAGAGAGAGAGAGAGAGAGAGAGAGAGAGAAGAGAGAGAGAGAGAGAGAGAGAGAGAGAGAGATATTTGGTTGTTTCAATATCCCCAGGCCTCTCTCTCTCTCTCTCTTCTCTCTCTCTCTCTCTCTCTCATCTCTCTCTCTCTCTCTCTCTCTCTCTCTCTCTCTCTTCTCTCTCTCTCTCTCTCTCTCTCTCTCTCTCTCTCTCTCTCTCTCTCTCTCTCTCTCTCTCTCTCTCTCTCTCTCTCTCTCTCTCTCTTCTCTCTCTCTCTCTCTCAATTTCAATTTCAATTTTCAATTTCAATTTCAATTTGCTTTATTGGCATGACAAGTGTTACAATGTATTGCCAAAGCATTAACAGTGAATATAGAACATGAAAACAAATGATATACATGAAAAAAAAAAAAAAATACATATATACAAATAAAAGTGTAAAAAAATACATTATAGAAATCTATGAACAATGTGTTGTGCAAGAGTATGTGGATATATGTAAGCGCATTACTGAATGGTCGACTCCTCCCTTTTCTTATGGCAGGCAGCAATGTATTGTGCTGCTAGTAAAATACAATTTTGTTTTTCTCCTAATAAATATTGAAGTTGTGCATTGTTGTTTAATTTTGTGAAGTCAGTGCACATTGTTTCAAATTTTGTGTAGAATTTCTGTCTGATTTCCTCATAATTAGGACAGATGATGAGGAAGTGTTGTTCTGTCTCTATATCTCCTCGGTTACAGTATGGGCAAATGCGGCTCTCTTTGGGTAACCAGTTTTGTCGATGTCTTCCTTTCTCTATAGTCAAAGTGTGATTGCTCAGTCTGTATCTTGTCATTGTTCTTCTTAATTTAGAGTCTTTCACTGTGCTTAGATATTCTGCTGTTGTATAATTTCTATTTAGGGTCAAATAACATTCAAGTTTACTTTGTTTTCTTGTTGATTCAGTCCAGTAAGTCAGGTAATTCTCCTTTTGTACTTTTATAATTTGGTTGGGCCGAATTTTGTTGATGTGTGTGTCAGTGGTGTTAGTGTGTTTTTGTAGATTTAGGATCATCTGAAGTAGTGGACTTTTGTCAATGTTCATTTCATGGTTTTTAAGGGCTTTAAAATGATAAGAGTTGGGGTCACTCATTTTAAGATGTTTCCAAAATTTGATGGTTCGTTTCTGGATGCGCATTAGCAGAGGATATTGGCCCAATTCTGCTCTGCATGCGTTATTTGGTGTGTTTCTCTGTACTCTGAGGATACTCTTACAGAACTCAGCATGTAAGGCTTCAATCGGGCTTTTGTCCCATTTGTTAAATTCATGGTTCAGGAGAGGACCCCACACTTCACTGCCATAAAGTGCAATAGGTTCTATGACTGATTGGAATATTTTGAGCCAGATTCTAATTGGTATTTCAATTTGGATTGATTTTTTGATGGTGTAAAAGGCCCTTCTTGCTTTCTCTTTCAATTCATTCATGGCCAATTTTAGGTTTCCAGTTGCACTTCTTTTCAACCCAAGGTATGTGTAGCTTGTAACGTGATCAATTTTGGTGGCACCAAGGGTGAAATTTCTTTGTGTCTTCCTCTGACTTCCTGGTCTTTTCTGGAATGTTAAAGTTTTAGTTTTCTTAGTGTTAATATTTAGGGCCCAGGTGTGACAGAATTTATGCAAAATGTCTAGGCTTTGCTGTAGACCCTCTTGAGTTGGAGATAGCAAGACCAGATCATCAGCAAATAGCAGAAACTTGATGGTTGAATCATGTAGTGTGAGACCAGGTGCTGAGCTTTGTTCTAGGAGTTTTGCCAATTCATTAATGTAAATATTGAAGAGGGTGGGTGATAGTGGACATCCCTGTCTTACCCCCCTTCCTTGAGTAAAAAATTCTGTTTGTTTATTTCCAATTTTAATTGCACATTGATTGTTTGAGTACATTGTTTTAATAATGTTGTATACATTACCCCCGATGCCTGATTCTAGAAGTTTAGATAGTAAGCCTTCATGCCAAATTGAATCAAAGGCTTTTTGGAAGTCTACAAAGCAAGCAAATATTTTGGTTTTATTTTGGTTAATGTATTTATCAATCAGGGTATGTAGGGTGAAGATATGATCTGATGTTCTATGATTTGGCAAGAAACCAATTTGGCTTTTGCTTAGCACATTGTGTTCTGTAAGGAAATGTATGAGTCTTGTATTGATGATACTACAGAACAATTTCCCCAGATTGCTACTCACACATATACCTCTGTAATTATTTGGGTCTGATTTGTCACCACTTTTGAATATGGGAGATATAAGTCCCTTATTCCATATGTCAGGAAAATATCCAACACTTAAAATCAAGTTAAATAGTTTAAGTATGGCCAGTTTGAATTTGTGATTTATATTTTTAAGCATTTCATTTAGGATGCCATCTAGTCCACTAGCCTTTTTTGTTGTCAGATTCTGTATTTTATCATTTAGCTCTTTTTCAGTGATTGGGTAGTCTAGTGGATTTTGATATTTGCCAATTATTTTTTCCAAATGGTTTAATTTTTCATATATCTGTGTTTGTTCTGTATTCATGTTTATTTTGCTATAAAGTTGTTCAAAGTGATTTTTCCAGGTGTCTCCATTTTGTATAGTTATTTGTTCATGGTTCTTTTTATTTAGGAGATTCCAGTTGTCCCAGAAACTGTTTGAATGAATTGATTCTTCAATAGTTTCAAGCTGATTTTGGGTGTAACGTTCTTTCTTTTTTCTGAGTGTATTTTTATATTTTTTAAGTTCCTCACAATATTGGAGACGCAAATCTGCACTGTTTGGTTGTCTGTGCTTTTGATTTGCAAGTTGTCTTAAATTTTTTCTTATTCTTTTACAGTCTGAATCAAACCAGTCATCTCGTTTTTGCTCACTAATTTTATTTTTAGTGATTTTAAGGTTGGATATTGTTGCTAAACAATCAAAAATGTAATTTATGTTTTCTACAGCTAAATTTACATCATCAGCATTAGGAGAATAATTGTTTTCTATAAAGTTATCTAAAAGTAATTGCACTTGGGGGTGGTCATTAGCAATAAGGTATTTTTCAGTGCTGTTTCGAGACCATCTGTAATTCTTTCTAATGTTATGCAGCTTACTGGGTTGTGGATGTATGTTTGTGTTTTCTTCCCTTTTTAGATATAGAGTCAGTTGGCTGTGATCTGAGAGGGGTGTTAGTGGTTTGACTATGAATGCTTTGAAAGAGAACAAATCTAAATCTGTGATCATGTAGTCAACTGTTGAACAACCATGAAATGAACTGTATGTGTATCTTCCTAGAGAATCTCCTCTTACTCTGCCATTGATAATGGATATGCCGAGACTTCGGCAGAGCTCAAGTAGAAGTTTTCCATTTTTGTTGACTTGTGTATCAAAGTTATTTCTTAAAAAATTGACATAGTTTTCTTGAAAGCTCTGTCCAAATATGTAATTATTACCATTGTCTGTGGTGTAATCGGGTAGGGATCCTGTTCTTGCATTAAGATCCCCACACACCAACACACTTCCTAGGGCCTGGAAATGATTAATTTGATTATGGAGGGTTTCAAAGATGTTTTCATTATAGTAAGGAGATTCAGAGGGAGGAATATAAACAGCACATAAAAATATATCTTTTGTAGTTTGACTGATTTGATTATTAATTTTGAGCCAGACATGAGATTCTTCTTTTTTGACTAGTTGGATGTATTTGTCAATTTCAAGCTTGTGCCAAATAATTGTGCCACCTGAATCTCTCCCACATGTGATTTTTTCATGCTTTTGAGATGATATTGATATTTCACGATAACCTGGGGGACAAAGAGTGACCTTATCAGTTCTGCGCCATGTTTCTTGTAATATTATTATGTCTGTATCTAAAACACTTTTCTTAAAGTCCAGGGTTTTGGTTTTGTCTCCAAAACTGGATGAGTGTATTCCCTGAATGTTCCACAGTGTTATTGTCAGTGGGTTCATTTGCTTAACAAACAATCTTAACATTCCTCTAATAAACCAACCCGACTTAAACCAGTTAAATATAAATTAACATTATGTAAACATACTGTATGTAGCCTACTTTTACATATTGTTATAACTATATTACTTTATCATAGTGCAGATCATTTTGTTGTATTTTACTCACTATTTGTCCATCAGCCGTGTGCAGATTAAGTTTAGCATGTCCTTAATTTCTGTTAGACTGGTGCTTTGGGTGTCGTTTTGGCCTTTTAGGGCCGCAGCGTAGTTCAGTTGCTCTGGCCGTTCTGATCGGTTTGGATTTTGTTGTGGAGAGGGCATCTGTTCCATCATCGGGGCATTTCTCTGTACTGGATGTTTTTTCCGCTGCTGGTATGGTGGCACGAAGTCTTGGTGTTGCTGTCGGTGATGCGGTACATGGTGTTCACGTATAGGTTGTGGGTGCGTAGGTCGAAAACGTGGTTGTTGTTGTCCAGGATGTGGGTACCGGGGGACAGGGTAAGGTTGTTGAGACATAGGGTGTTGTTGACGAAGTCTCCAGGGTTCTGTAGTATAGCGTTCATCAGGATGTTGGGAGAAGACGCTATGTGGTGATATTGGGTGGAAGTGTCTCTTTAGTTGAGGGTTGCTAGATTCTTTGTTACTCCTTGAGGGACTGCCAGGGGTTCTGCCAAGTGCAACATCTTTTAGATTTTTAGCCAACACATTCACGCTGTCTTTACGTAGGTGAATGTGGTCATGAAGATGGTGAATGTTCAGTGTAGAATGATGTGCCAGGTGAACGTTTGGCATTCCTGCACATCCACGTGAGATGTCTGTGTTGACTCTCTGTATTGTGCGCAGGTGGAAATCAGTTCTGGGTAGTATGGTGGAGATGACTATTTTAGATGTTGGGAAGGTCTGTGTTGCTTTAACGGCTACGTGCATAACTGACTGTGCCACTCGTTCCTGTTGTGTCCTCAGGTCATTTGATCCCACATGTATGATGATGTGGCTGGGATCACCCAGTTTTTCTTTTTCAAGTTGCCGAAGGGCACTTTCTGTGTTCGGGCACCAAAGTTTTATTGTTTTGTGGTTGGGAAAAAGCTGTTTTTCATTGATGAACTTGCCGTTTGAGTCTATTAAAATGACTATTTCAGCATGTCTAGATGTGTTTTTCTGATCCTGCGGTTGTTCAGGAGGCGCATCAGTCTGTGTTGTTGTTGGTGTGTTTGTCTCGGGAGGTGTCAGAAGTGGATGTGCTGGTGGCTCTGTGATATTTGAGATGGATTGTATGCAGGATTCTGTCTGCTTTTTCAGGCTTTGTATTTCTCTTTCTTTAAAAGTCAGCTCCTCTCTGACACTTTTTAGCTCTCTGTTCAGGGTCTCTCTTTCCTGTTTAAGTTCTTTAATTTCTCCTCTCAACTCTTCAACACTAGTTTGAAGTTCTTTCTTGAGTTGATAAAGTTGATTTTCTAATTGTTGTATATTTTGATTGGATGTTGTGTATGAGAGCATCAGTTCTCTGAGTTCCACCAGTTCAACTTCGTGTAGGGATAGACTGTTTCGTATCTGAGTGACTGACTCCTCCAGCTGTGTGTCACAGTCCAGGATAAGCTCCTCCTCCTCTTCCTCTAGCTCCGCCCCTGAACTCTTGGTCTCAATATGGCCGTCTGCTCTCTTTGCCTGTTTCTTGTTTTCTACCATGGCTTTCAGACTGTGAAAATTTGCTTGGACGGAGTTGAGACATGCTTCATTCCCTTGAAACATTATGGTCCCATTGTGATAAATATTTACAGTCAGAAATGCTTTGCTGGTGTCTCCTTCTTCTTCTTCTTCATGAATTTGAATTTGTCTCCCATTACAGATGCCATGCTTTTTAATATTCTTGTAGTATTTGCAGATGACTGTGTGCCATGCAGTGCTGTTTTCTGTGTAGAGCAGTAGATTTGTGATTGTGGATTTGTCTCCTTTTTGAAAGTAGTCAGCCATTAAAGTCTCTGGATTTTTCTTAAGTAGCTGATGTTTATATGTTTTCTTGTCTTTTGCACTCTTTATTTTCAGTGGATATGTGATTTGATGGGGGAGGGGCGCTCCTCCTGCTGCTGTCTCTGCCTCTGATGTTCCCTCCATTTTCACTCACTAATATGTTGCTAATTTAGCTTTAGCCAGTTGTATATTTCTCTTTTTAAGTTTTTTTGTTGTAATTTTTAAAGCAATGAAGATAAAGGTAACTTTGTCTTGCCTGTTTGTTGATTGAAGTTTGTTTCCGGATGATTTCAGCTGTATTGTCCTGTTCAGCTCTGCTTCTGCTCCTTTGTTGTTTGTATTCAAATTTGATTGAAATAGAAAAGTCTAAAATGATTGATTTTCAGTTATCTTGTGAAGTTTTCCTTTATCTTCAGTTTAATGTAGGTTTTGTCGGGTTTGGTTCAGTTTAGAGGTGATAAAATGTTAAAACTTTAAGAGCTGAATTGAAGCATGACCTCTCATCATTCTCTCTCTCTCTCTCTCTCTCTCTCTCTCTCTCTCTCTCTCTCTCTCTCTCTCTCGTAACCCTGTTTGATGTGTATCCATGTCATCTTTTGTTGGTTCGCTGAACTGAGGAAGAAAATAGCAAAGAGTATCAAACTCAAACCGAAATGATTTCTTTCTTTAGTTGAAGTTTCTCTTGGTCAGTCATTCTTGCAGAAGATGCAATTTCATTGTTAAAGCACTTTCTCTATGCTCTAGTGCAGAGCAAGCTACAAAAAAGTCATTTTAGGCTGATCAGGCTTTCTGACCATCCCAATACTGCCTCACTTAAACACAATGGCGTGAGTTTGGGATTAATCTGGTTTCCTGTCCAATGCCATATAAAGGGAATGTTCAGGAAATCTGTTTAAATACAGATTTTTTGTTATTTAATTTGGCGACACTTATGATGCAGAAATCAAACACATTCATCTGTTTGTTTGAACATCCCGATCAGCCTAATGCATCCTTGGCTCAACCAATGATGTAAACCATACTTGTGCAATTCTATTTGGCGATGCTTATGGTGTAGAAATGGTAACAAGAAAGCGTTTAGATTTAAAGACTACAATCCTGACATAAAGCAGTCTGAATCTGCCTCTCTCCGTCAGACATACTCTTCTTTCTTTTAGTCACAAGCGCCACTTGAAAACACATACAGTATTTTCCACTTCTCAAAGCTATTTTATTTTTTGTTTCATGTTCTTTCTCATCTCGATTCATCTCCTCGCTCTTTTACTTCTATCACTTCTATCACTGTCATCTTTTTCCAAGGCACCTTCGTGATTCGATTCACTTGTTGTTGCACCCTTTTCAATTCAGTATGACTCAATTTCACAAGAAACATAATGCAGAGTCCCGGCACACACACATACGCTACACACACCTGAAACGCACACTGTGAGGTAGGGCTTTAATGATGTGTCTGCTTCTATTAGCTATGCTGCCATCTTGGTTTTCAATGAGTTCATTATTCACCCTCCTGTGACTCGGTGGCCTCTTATCTGCTTGCATTTCTCTGCATGTCAACCTTTCCCACACCTCCAGAGTGACCCCGCAGGGCTCCTTAATGGAGAACGCTGCAGCGGACCCTCACATCTGATCTCTTTTAATTTGGATGAAGTTAACTCGAACTAACAAAGAAAAACTTGAAATACAATACTCTGTGTGAATGACGGAAACATGGCGCGAGTAAACAAAACCGGAGCTCCTGCAGGGGGATGCACACGATTTGCCGAGGGATGGATATAAACACACACGTGTTTGGGAGTACTGCTTACGCATCGTCGATCTGCCTCTGCAATCAGCTCGCATCTGGAGCCCGCGGTTACTCGTTTCATGAGCCCTTGTCCCTTGTCTCATTTGTGCCGACAGGTAAAACCGAGGCGACCGTGGAAAGCGTTCACGGTGCGCCTGGGAAGCGCGATCAAAGGGGCCGTTACAAAATCCCAGGATCAGAGACGACATCCTGAGGCCAATAACTTTGGGATTAAGATAAGACTGGATTTCTCTTCTTTCTCTCTTTATTTGTCGTTCGCTTATTTTCTGTTTCTAAATTAATGCCATCTCTTGCTTTATGTTGTGTTTTTTTGTACAGGCACTGTAGGACTGCAGATTCACTGAGGCTGATAATGTGCAGAGTTAAAGTGGCTCATTAAACCCATTTTTCACACAGAAATCGCTGCGTATAGTTTCAAGTCTGCAGTCAGCACTTTCCTTCCCCACCCCTCGGCGAGCTTGTGTAAGAGTCTGATAAAAATAGTTCAATTGAATCAAACTGCACATCATCTCATCAAATTGTTTGACTCCTGCTGCTCTTCATTATTTTCCATTCTGCCTCCTGTTTTCTCTTCTTAACAGAACAAAGATGCATTCTGGGTAAACAAGTGCCAAATGTAACATCACAGACAAGGTCACAACATGTGCATGCAGGAAAAGAAAAAAAAATCCTTTCCCCGGACATATCCATAGATCTGTGTATACTAAAATAAGGCTAAAATTTTACAGGTAAACCATGCTATTATAATGCTCAAAGATGTGTAATAACTAAAAAACCTTGACTACAGAAAAACTTTTCTACACACTAAAGAAATTGAAAAATGAACGGTTGTGATGGCAAGTTTTATACACTACTGTTACAAAAAGCTGACTATGCGCATGAATTTGTGACCGGTCCCAAATGATTTCAGTTTAGGGACATTGTAGAGTCAAGTGTGTGTGTTTCTGTCTCTCTGACACTGATGTGGCGTGGCACTGAAAGCCTGCAGCAGTTTTCTGGCCAGCGGTTATATCCTGCAGCGTCACACTGGCTTAGACAAGTAGAACAACACTAAGAGCTCCCGCAGATACACACTCGTACACAAATACAGAGAGTGAATGTAAAAGAGGGCCACTCGATGCGGCTAAAACCGCTCTGCTGAGGAATTCTGACAAAAGTGGGAAGCTGTTTTCAAAACAGCAAGTCAAAAACTCGGAATTAATTGAAAGTATGGGCTCAGCACAGAATTAGCTTCACTTCAGTCGGTTTGAAAGAGTCAACTAAACAAGACTGGAATTCATCATGCATGTTGAGGAACGAAATTATGGCTGGTATACAAGAGCGGACTGTGAGTCTTTTTCGTAATTGGTGGTGAAGTTTAAACTTAATGCTATAGCCCTAGCACACTAACTTATCCCACAACAATGAGTGCCTTAACAGTGAAAAAAATGATTCATTCAATTTACACCATTTTTTAAGGTAAGTGGTTGCAATCAATTTATTTAGGCTAAATTTAAACAAAACAAAAAAATTAGAAAAGCAAAAAAAAAACTTTTGTTTAAATGTAGCTTAAAGAAATTGATTGCAACCACTTACCTTATAATATAAATAATACACCTTAATAAATCAGCTATATGCAGAAAATTGCGATTTGTCAGGGTTCTAACAGGCAGTGATGTCATCGCCTATAGTACTGTGTTTTCCGGACTATAAGTTGCACTTTTTTTAATAGTTTGGCTGGTCCTGCGACTTATAGTCAGGTGTGACTTGTAAGTCAGTATGAATTAATTTTGATATATATGAACCAAGAGACAACATTACCGCTTACAGACGCGAGAGTCTGTTATATGCTGCTCCTGTATTTATGTAATTCAATGAATTCGGTGATTTAGAATGATAAGCCTGCGATCTTGATGCGCGTTGGCTTGTTCTGTTTAATTAGCCTATTCAGCCATCCAGGTATGTTCAGTATGCTATTGTGTATCATGTAAATAATTGCATGTATTACGTTAATGTACGGACACCTATTCAGCCTGCTGTTTTGTGTGCTATTGTTTAGTTGAATAACTTGCCTTTCCAGATTAAATGTCTGTTCTTTGGCCTGGATTTTTTTAAATAATTTTCAAAATGCACCTTATAGTCCACTGTGACTTACAGTATATATGTTTTTTCCTCTTAATGATGCATTTTTGATTGATGCGACTTGTACTCAGCGACTTATAGTCTGGAAAAATACATATTAGTCGTTTAAAGATGCAGTTTGTATTATTTTCGCCGCTAGATGGCGCCAGATCAAACAATAACAAGGATGTTGTTTACTGACGCTCTGAAGCAGCGTGGAATTATGGGATTTGTAGTCTTTAACTCAACCACTGATGGCCATCAATCAGACGCGAACGAGAAATCACGTAAAGGTAATCAAGTCTTATAAATGTTGCGTTTGATGACATCGTTTATTTCATTATGTAAGTTTATATGTGATGTTCAAAACGAAATTGTTAGTCATATTGATATTACAGTATTAGTCCAAATTCGATGGTAAACACAGCACAGAATGAAGTTTTCAACTTACAATCTACAATGATTTTTGACATAATGTATTGACAGTACAAATCTTATTGTGAAGTGTCTTAAAATTACCATTTATATTGCTGTACAATACCCAGGGCCGCCTTAACCTAATGTGAGGCCCTGGGGCTGAGAGGTTTTGGAGGCCCCCATCTCCTCAATTTATAGTCTCATTTAAAAAAAAAGTGTAATATCTAGGTAATCTTCATCACAAAATGCATTAGTTTATTTCAATACATACAACAGTGAGTTTTCCCTCTTTGACCCAGAAAACACCATAATATCATTATTAACATATCACTGAGCCCACTTGAGCATAAACACAAGACACTTTATTTAACAACCACACACAGCAACTTGTGGTGAAAATAAAACCAAAATGTATGAGAGTATATGTTTATATATCTTTATGTTTATTATAGTTTTTGGAATATACAAATTTGCAGAAAATTGCACACTAACTAAATTCTCACCACAGTTTTAAAAATATAAGAAGTTAAAGTTAGTTTTAAAGTGAAAATGCATTAATGTTATCAAAAGATAAGTCTTTATAGACAGAATCTTGTTTTTTAATCAGTTATTTATTTTGTAGGCCATTGAAGATATAGTATGCATTGTATTTAGTATTTATGCATACTATGTAAAACGAACACGTATGAATATGCACAAAACAGACAGGGAACATACCTGTATATAAAATCTTTAGATAGGGAGATTATAAATATGAATGGTGCGATCAGGGGATGATCATTTGAGATGGTCTTGTCGCGCTTAGACTTGCACATTTACCGTTGCGTCGTCTTTCTAAACCAACAGATGTGTACTGTGAGCTTACATCGTGTCAAACTACATTGCTCCAGCTGCGCACGCGTCACTGATATAAACGCGAGTAAACTTAAACTTTACAACGAACAGCATTAATATGTTCGGGTACTCCTTTCTTTATTTGGCGGCACAGTATCTTGCGCAGAGTTGGAGAGGCTTCTGCATGCCAGAGACTCAGCTGCACGAGCACAGAGAGAGCGAGCGCGCGCGCGAAAGAGAGAGAGACCTGCACCTCACTAGTGCTTATTATGAAATTTTAGAAATTACTCTTTCATTTGATGGTGGATTATTTCCCGTTTCTCTGTCACACTCAGACTATCATGCAGGAATGCCAAGTTGACAACGCGCACTTAATTACATTACGCGGAATAGAAAAATCTGTTACGTCTGATATTTTATTTCACGGTAAGTTACCACGGACCAATCAGCAGCCATGTAACGTGCAGTTAGAGTGATTGACAGATAACCTGACAAGTTACAAAACAATATGAACGTGAACTTGGGAGGCCCCTGAACTTGGGAGGCCCCTGGGCTTCAGCCCAGGTAAGCCCGTGCATTAAGGCGGCCTTGACAATACCTTTTGATGTGCATATCGTCCGCGGGAAGACGCGCTGATTACAATCTACACACTAATGTTGTGATCAATATAATAGCATACGTTTTTTGAAGGGTTTCGAATCAAAACAACTCACCAATCGCGTAAAACACAAGCAGGATCAGAATCTCGGTCTAGTTAAATGTTGTCGTGAAGCTCTCTCCATCCAGATAATGCAACAACAAATTGATCCTCCCTCGTTTTGTTCCAAACTCTTCTTGGGTCGTTTGGTTGGCCCGTATGCTTACAGGAGCTGACACAACCAGCGGCAGACGGTACAGAGATATCCATAAGTTCATAAGCAAGCGCGTAGCCCGACAGGCGCTATCGCATAGTTCCGCATTTGTCCACAACACTGGCTCGCTAGAATTTCTCGCTAGAAATGCAATTAAAATGCTTAAAAAGTGAAAATATACGTTTATTTTCACTAAATTTGTGCTCCAGCTGCTTCCTTGGCCGCCATTTTATTTTTTCGAGCTCGACCACTGTTGTCATGTGGTTTACGTCAGTAAAGGCGGTGACAAAGGGTCACATGGATATTAACGTCATTGACAGGAGACTGCACTGCCCCGTGTCAATGTTTTGAATGGAAATTTTCTCATGATTTCCAAGTAGTTGAAAACATTACAGATATTGATAGTAATCAGCTGGACAAAATATATAACACTGGCCTAGTGGTTTTTGGACATTTTACTGCAAATATCTTACAAATTGCACCTTTAAAAACCCAACGAGAAACGTGTCTTAAAGGTGCTCTAAGCAAATTCACGCGTTTTAGACCATAAAATTTTTTTTGTTACATACAGCAAACATCTCCTCATTATCTGCTTGCTGCCTGTCCGCTGATCAAACTGTAAAAAAAAAACGCGACAGCCCAGACAGCCTAGGCTCCACAAACTGCAATAAAAACACAGTGGCCAAACCTAACACCACGAAACATAACAAAGTGTTCCAGGCAATAAACGACAAGAAGGATTTGGGGGTGGGGGTTGGGCACGTTCATGAAAGCACGGAAGGGAGGGGGAGGAGATAGCTACGCTCCGTTTGTTTGAAAACAGTTCAAACATCAACAAAAAGTGACGTCTCACAGATTCGCTTAGAGCGCCTGTAAGCTATACTATTGTATCTCTTCTCATGTCTGCAGAACCTGTAAAAGGTAACATGAGCTTTAATTTTCACAGTTTCTCTGCCAACTGCTTTAGTCAAGCGGAGACTTTTATGAGTTACTTTGCACTTACTGTGTGTGACGTGTATCTTTCACACATGGAGACATGCACATGAACAAAACTGCACATGAAGCTGGTTAAGGTGTTTTCACGCAAGGTGAAATTAGGGTAATAGGGCTGTCACTTTTTATTCGATATTCGAATATGCATTCGAACATGACGTGAAATATCCGTATTCGAATTATAAATAAACCATCCGGTTTTTTAAATGCCATGTGTAGCGCATTTTTACAGTAACACCTCGTAATAGGAAGGAGGCTGAGACCGACAACGGCAACTGTGCGCAAGAGAGGGAATCAAATGGGACCAAAATGAACCTCATGTGCATGTCAAGATAAAATTATAGTTTGTATATAAAATGACATATTGTATATAGTGTTAAATATTATAGCAGAATAAAAAGCTTGTGTTAATACGTTCGCATTATGAAATTAGCATGTATGAAGATAATTTCATCATGTTTACAACGCAATGTAAACTTTATATTAAACAACAACAGCATTTGTCTTGTAAACGAATTTGAAATGATCATGTGCTGACTGTTGCGCGTCACATTGACGACAAGTGAGATCTGCTTAAAGCGGTAAGTTTAATTTCATCTCAAGTTTCAAAGGGTTTGTGCTCTATATCATTGAAAACGGGCAAGCAAACAGCACGCGCAGGGTTAATGTACTTGTGAATGACGGCTCACAAACGCGCAAAATAGGCTTTGTATGTGTGCTTGTTGTCAATAACAGTTCTGGTCACAAACACGCTCAAGCGCGGGATATGTGTGCTTGTCAATGACAGGCATTAAATCCGCGGAATTCCGCAGAGTTTTCTGCCGAAATCTGCGGGCGCGAATTCAGTTTGCGTCTGCCTATATACTCCTGCTGCTATTTAAGTTGTCACGTTATTGTTTGTAACTTTTCTGAATCATTTTTTTATATATATAAGTTTGTTATTCATAAGTTGATAACCTGCTGTTTCAAACATTAAGTAAAAAAGTAATCCAGACAACCCTGTTTATGACTGTCACTGTTAATAATTTTGTGATTGAACCTCCATTACAGTGGGTTTTTGATGCGTGTGGGGGGGGGGCGGCGCCTAGATATTCGAATATATTCGGATACATTGCATGATATTCGAAATCCGTTCGAATTAGATTTTTCTCAAAAGTGACAGCCCTATAGGGTAATGAGCAAAAAACTACCTGTGGTGATCGTTTTTTGCTTACTCCGTTTATGGGATTTCCCTAATAAAAGAAAACCGCTTTACATGACCCCATACTGTACATTATCAGTTTATTAAGCATAATCGGTGTAAGACATGTAAACGCACTCAATGTGTGCTACAGACAAAATGTACAATATAGGATGTTTAAAATGGTACATTTTTATCATACAGTGGGCAAAAAAAAAAAATGCTGTAACAGTAATAAACTAATTACGGTTGGTTTAGGGCATCTGCGCGAGGGTTGCAAAATACAGAGTATTTTCAAGGATGGATCTTTCAATGGAAATTAATGGGAAAAAAACTGGGAATTTGAAAAAAATTCAGAGTTGCCTATATTAGAAAACTAAAAAGGACACTCCACTTTTTTAAAAATTTGCTCATTTTCCAGCTCCCCTAAAGTTTAACATTTGATTTGTACCATTTTGGAATCCACTCAGCTAAATCTGAATTGAATCTGACTAGACAATTAGAATTGCGCTAAAAAATAACAAAAGAGTTCCTTTTTAAAACTTGACTCTTCTGTAGTTACATCGTGACTAGAAAATTGCAACTTTTAATTTTTAAGGCGCTGTGTAATACCATTGAGCCTGCTGCACCCATAGTACTTAATAAATATATAACTACAGAAGAGTCAAGTTTTAAATAGGAAAAATATCGAAACTCTTTCTATTTTGAGTGTGATGCTAATGGTCTAATCAGATTCAATAGATTATGCTAAGCTATGCTAAAAGTGGTACCGGCAGACCCGGAGATCGGCTGAATGGATTCCAAAACTGTAAAAATCAAATGTTTAACTATAGGGGAGCTGGAAAATGAGAATATTTTCAAAAAAAGTGGAGTGTCCCTTTAAATCATTCTGATTTCTAAAGGTTTTTGATCAAATAAATCCAAGCTAGATACAGTAAGCGTAAGTATCAGGATTATTCTAAGTTTGTATTACCTCACATGCATGTCTGCTTATGACCCAACAAAAAGTTTATTTATGTTTGTATATAATATAGTTTATATAAATTTCCCTAAATGTCCAAACAATTCCCATAAATTCCTGTAAATTCCCATATATTTCCATTAAATTTCCAATGTGGAATATTTCCAAAATTCCCTAGATTAAGTTCCCATGGAAAGTTTCTAGAAATTTGGAACCCTATCGGTGGTCTAATAAATTTAAGCACTGTATGTTTTTAATCAAATTCATTAAATACACTCTCAAATAAAAGGTACATAAAGGTCCAAAAGTTGTCACTGAGGCAGTACCTTTACAAAAAGTAGACTTTTGTACCTAAAAGGTACATATTGGTACCTCTAAGGTACACGCTGGTCACTAAAAAATACATACTGACACCTCAAAGGTACATATTTGTTTTGTAAATGGTTAGGACCTTTTTAAAAGGTACCGACACAGTGACAAAAAGGTACAACTTTTGTCTCAGAGTGTATTTTAAAAGTGCTAAAATTCAGTCTCTGCAATTTCTCACCCCTTTCCAACTCGAGAGCTCGGTGCCATGACATGAAAGGGACATCTGGATCTTGGATCATCTCCCCTGTGTGTCTGCCATCATCTGGTCAGCATCAGAGCTGCACTGGCCTGCTGATTTACACAACCCCTGCCTGACCTCCACACAGAGGTAACTTTTCATGTGTAAGCAGCAGGCGCTTACATGTACTGTACAGAAGTACACATACACATACACATACAGATGGACTGGCCAAGGTGACTGTACATACGTACATGTAATGTGTCACACTATGCAAAGCAGAATCACATCAGAGAGCATGTGAGCAGATGTTTGTTAAATATATGCATGTGCGCTGCATTGCGTCTGCTGCAGAAAGCACTCTGCTACGCGTGGTTATGTCCTCTCCGCGTGGAGTTTAAGGACTACGGCCGGACGATATGGACCGTTGATTTTGTCCCTGCAGGAACTGTGGCTACACGCCGAGGTCTTTGCCGGTATCTTGGATTTTGCGGATGAGTGGGTAATCTAGCATTCTTCACTGGTGCCGCATCACTTTAGCAATAATCGAAAACAAAAGCTGAAGCCAGCAAAAGTGAGCGTATTTTGAATGTGTATGTGTGGGACAGCAAGACTGCATAGTCTCTTCATCTCCGCATACATGAATAAAAAATAACTGCATAAAAACTGTCAAAATCTGCGAGTATGTGGATATCCATCTTATGTAACATGTGAATTAAAATCAGAGCTTTGGCACTGCGCGTGTATGGTGTGTGCGAATGTGTCAACCAAGATTGTGTGTTTATCCCTTACGTCCTGGGTGTGTGTGTGTTTGTGTTTATCAAGTGCCTTGCTTAGATCCTGGTGACTTTGCAGTGGGGAAAAATACAATCCTCAAAAGCTGATGACAATGTGTTTGCCACAGAGAATTTACTTATCGCAGATGCCAAGAAAATTAGCATTGAAATGATTCAGCTGACAGAGTAACATTACATCTGACTGCAAAGGCCCAAAATATTTATGCTTACAACTGAGAGAGAGAGAGAGAGACCCAGGAGAAAGAAAACCTCTTTATAAAGAAATCCAATGTGAAGGACCCTGGGCTTAGCTACAGAAATAAAGCAAAAAAAGAGAGAGAGAGAGAGAGAGAGAGAGAGAGAGAGAGAGAGAGAGAGAGAGAGAGAGAGAAAAGGATGGAGGAGAGACTGACTTTAGACTTCAGAAATGGACTCACTGCAGAGACCATGGACTGTGACATTGTGGGTTGCCATAGAAACGGGGACAGGCTCACTTATGTGCTAACTGTTTGCATATAGATTGAAATGAATGTGTGAGTCGGAACGAATTCAAAATTAGCAATAAATATCCTGCAAATGTATGCCGCCCAAAACCTAACAACACAGCTACAAAATTTCACTAATGCATCCAGTCTTGTTAAAAATCAAGCTGTATAATATTAACATATCACAATTATACAACCACAGGTTTTAAATTAAAGGGATAGTTCGGCCAAAAATGATATTAAACCCAAGATTTACTCACCCCCAAGCTGTCCGAGATGCATATGTCCATCATTTTTCAGACGAACACATTTTTAGATATTTTAGAAAATGGTTTAGATCTTTTAGTTAATCAAATGTAAAGTTATGGGGTTCATGTTCATTAAGTCCAAAAAATGTCCATCCATCCTTCACGAAATAAATTCAAACAACTCCATGATAATAAACAAAGGCCTTCTGAGGGTAATCCGAGCGGTGTTGTTGTAGAAATATCCATATTTAAAACGTTATAAATGAAAATAACTAGCTTCCGGTAACGCGGCCATCTTAGTCGCGTCCGCATTCAAGATGAGAGCGTACGCAATTTACGGACGTTTCTCTGCTGCTGTGCCCACGCCCTCCGAATTTGTCATACGTCACTAAGAAAAGTGCGTACACTACGCTGATACTCTCTACTGCATACAGAGGAGTCTAAGATGGCGGTGTTAATGGAAGGTATTTATTTTCATTTATAAAGTATTAAATATGGATATTTCTACAACAAAACGGCGCTGATTACCCTCAGAAGGCCTTTGTTTATCATCGTGGAGCCGTTTGGATTTCTTTTGTGAAGGATGGATGCACATTTTTTGGACTTGAAGGACTTTACATTTGATTAATTGAAAGATCGAAGACATTTTCTAAAATAACTGAAAATGTGTTTGTCTGAAAAATGATGGACATATGCATCTCGGACAGCTTGGGGGTGAGTAAATCGTGGGTTTAATATCATTTTTGGCCGAACTATCCCTTTAATGGTGTAAATGGTCCAACTCAACATTTCATTTCAACTGCCCCTTTAATAACAGGACAAATGCAAGTTAAACTTCCCACTATTATGGGATGCCACACATTCACTCTTCCATTTACGGGATTGTGGTTTTGCTGGTTCTCCTTTCCTGTAGTTAGATTTTACACCAGTGAAAGATTTGCACCACCCCAACAAGTCAGTCTTTCTCTCTCTCTCTCTCTCTCTCTCTCTCTCTCTCTCTCTCCTCTCCTCTCTCTCTCTCTCTCTCTCTCTCTCTCTGAATGCGGACGCGACTAAGATGGCAGCGCTACCGGAAGGTATTTATTTCAGTTAATAAAGTTTTAAATATGGATATTTCTACAACAACGCCGCGTGGATTACCCTCAGAAGACCTTTGTTTATCATCCTGGAGCCGTTTGGATTTAATTTGTGAAGGATGGACGCACTTTTTTTGGACTTGAAGGTCGTGGACTATGGGTGGACCCCGTAACATAACATTTAATCAACTGAAAGATCTAAAACATTTTCTAAAATATCCGAAAATGTGTTTGTCTGAAAAACGATGGACATATGCAACTCGGACAGCTTGGGGGTGAGTAAATCATGGGTTTAATATCATTTTTGGCCGAACTATCCCTTTAAAACACAAGCTTTGGTTTGTATTTTTTTCAGATTTCTTCCAGCTTTGAGGTTAGGAAGAACCAATACATATAATAACCAAAATATATATAAATTTTTTTTTTTACATGAAGCAATGTAAAACGTTTATGGTTCCAGTTACACAGAATTAAGTATGGTGCAAACATAAAAAAAAACATAAAAAAAATTTGATGTCTGCGTTAAAATGCAATCATATTTTCTTTTATAAGGGGTTTAACATGGTAAGGCTCCAAAAACTCTCTCTCTCTCTCTCTCTCTCTCTCTCTCTCTCTCTCTCTCTCTCTCTCTCTCTCTCTCTCTCTCTCTCTCTCCTCTCTCTCTCTCTCTCTCTCTCTCTCTCTCTCTCTCTCTCTCTCTGCCTGCCCTGCCCTGCTCTTGGTATAAGTGAGGTCATGGCTAATCTAAGGTAAAGCCCTTCAAATTTTCTCTTTATGCTGTAATTATGTTTGCACATTAAAGAGAAAAGATAAGAGAAAGTAGTCTTCAGCAAATGTGCAAATCTCGGCCTTTACAAACTATTGATCATTAGAGCTAAAGTAGAGGAGCAGAACTTTCCCGTGATTATCTTCTCGCTTTTGAATCCTTTTCTTGCCATCTGTGGATTATCCTTATTATTAAAGTGTGGACATGGTGATCAATCTATGCATAGACTAAAAACATTCACCAGCTCACTTTAAAATCACCTTGAGATGACAGTCATAGAAAGTTTATGACCTCTAACCTCTTTAGTAATGGCTGGTTCTGGAGTCTGAATATACATTTAAATAATTAAAATGTATGTCAAATACAAATATGCCATATTTAAAAGATACAAATAGTAAAGTAATTTTTAAAATCCTTTTGATCTAAGCTCTTACCTCAAAAGGATAAATCTACAGTACAAACTTAAAAAGGACACATTTACCATAATCTTCAGAAATATCACTCAACATATGCACTCAAGGCAGACTTTCAAGTGAGAAATTAAATACGAGTATAACTAAAGTCTTTTTGAGCTCTCTAGGTGTAAATACACAACACTCGCTGCTGCTAATGGTCTGGAGAATTTCCAGTGTTATCTTCACTGTATGGAAACAGCTTATGCCTGGCCACTTGTGGAGGCAAGATACAGTCCCGTCGAGCAATGAATATGAATGCAGATAAAGCGAATAAGGGCTGGAGCGTTTCATGGTTAGCATCTAAATGCACTTCTAACAAAAATCTTTTACATACTTCTGCAGTTCAGATATCCATCTCTGCCCCAGATTTAAATTAACAGTTCAACCAAATATGAAAGCTCTCTCTTAATTTATTTACCCTCATGCCATCCCTGATGTATAGGCCTATGACTTCCTTTCTTCATTTAAATACAAATTTTATATTAACCTCTTAAAGGGATAGTTCGGCCAAAAATGATATTAAACCCATGATTTACTCACCCCCAAGCTGTCCGAGGTGCATATGTCCATCGTTTTTTAGACAAACACATTTTCGGATATTTTAGAAAATGTTTTAGATTTTTCAGTTGATTAAATGTAATGTTACAGGGTCCACCCATAGTCCACAACCTTCAAGTCCAAAAAAGTGCGTCCATCCTTCACAAATTAAATCCAAATGGCTCCAGGCGGTGTTGTTGTAGAAATATCCATATTTAAAACTTTATTAACGAAAATAAATACCTTCCGGTAGCGCCGGCATCTTAGACTCCTCTGTATTCAGGAGAGAGTATTAGCGTAGTGTACGCACTTTTCTTAGTGACGTATGACAAATTCGGAGGGCGGGGGCACAAAGCAGCAAAGTACTCTGTAGGCTGCGTAAGCTCTCATCCTGAATGCGGACGCGACTAAGATGGCGGCGCTACCGGAAGGTATTTATTTTCGTTAATAAAGTTTTAAATATGGATATTTCTACAACAACACTGTGCGGATTACCCTCAGAAGACCTTTGTTTATCATCCTGGAGCCATTTGGATTTAATTTGTGAAGGATGGACGCACTTTTTTCGGACTTGAAGGTCGTGGACTATGGGTGGACCCCGTAACATTACATTTAATCAACTGAAAGATCTAAAACATTTTCTAAAATATCCGAAAATGTGTTTGTCTGAAAAACGATGGACATATGCAACTCGGACAGCTTGGGGGTGAGTAAATCATGGGTTTAATATCATTTTTGGCCGAACTATCCCTTTAAGACACAAGCTTTGGTTTGTATTTTTTTTTCTGATTTCTTCCAGCAATTTGGGGTTAGGAAGAACCAATACATATAATAACCGAAATATATATATTTGAACATGAAGCAATGTAAAACGTTAATGGTTCCAGATACACAGAATTAAGTATGGTGCAAACATAAAAAACATAAAAAAATTGATGTCCACGTTAATGTCCGCGTTAAAATGCAATCATATTTTCTTTTATAAGGGGTTTAACATGGTAAGGCTCCAAAAAGCACATCCATCCATCCATCCATCCATCATAAAAGTAATAATTCAAGATTCTGGAGTTACTATATGTATTGTGAAGCAATACCCTGAGGCGGGGTGCACGATTTTTGAAAAACACTTTGAAAAAGAGAGTCGGGCCAACTACCAAAACACACTTGTAGCCAATCAGCAGTAAGGGGCGTGTCTACTAACCAACATCGTTGCCTGGGTTGCATATGTGTTGGGCGGGTTTATCAAAGAAGTTCTAGATTCTATTGGGGTAGGGGCGTGTTTGTTTAGGTGAATTTAAAATGTAAACATTGGCTTTCAGAGATCATGCACCCCGCCTTTAACCTCACACTATTGCTTATTTCCCCTTTTAATATAAGAGTTCTCCATGAAATGTAGTAAGCATGCATGTGGAAATCTTTAACTTGTTTCTGGAAATCCTGCAGACGTTACATTCAAACTTGCTTAGGCACACCTGCCTGAAATGTACAAGTGATCCCAAAGGAGTCTGATTAGCTGATTTGAACATGTTTGATTACAGCTAGAATGAAATGCTGCAGGATGACAGATCTCAACAGGAGAGCTACTGAGCACCTATTCTCTAATCACTGTCATTAACCTTTGAAAAAGGAAAATGAATAAAGACTAAAATGAAATGATGAATGGACCAATATGCCTGTATCTCTGCAGAGAGTATGTGGATATTACCTGACGTGGAATTGAAGTTATGTTCTATGAATACTAAATAGAAGCCATAAGAAGAAAGATGAACATGCGACCATTGCTATAAGTTGATTTTTGTTGTTATCATGGTCAAAAGAACGTCATTTACAAGCAACTATCATGTCAGTGCATAAGCTTTGAACATTTTACTCTGTTAGCCCTTCAAAAATATATCAGATTCAGATGCAAAAACCTGATATGTTTTCTTATTATAAATGAGCATTTTTTATCATGCCATTATACTGTATTTAGGTTCAGTTTAATGGCAATAAAAAGATAATTAGTAAGTAATTAAAAAAGCCAATTTTTACAAATAGCACTTTAGTCATTTTATTATTGTTATGATATTTGACTAATTTACTGCAAAACTCCCTCCATATCTATGCATGTCTCTTAATCCACTTCTTTAGACAAGAGAAAATCATTGCAAGGACAGTGTTCGAGGGGCTGGGGTGGGCCCGGACCTCCTGTAAGCATTGACGGACCCCCTATAAAGCACAAAAATAAAAGAATAGGGTGTCCCCTGGTTTTATTAAAATTCAAATACTACATAAATTGAAATGTCTTGTGTTGCACTGCCATAAAGCTACTGTCCATTATATGTAATATTATGATATTAAACCATTACGTGCCAAGAGAATTCCCTCAATATCATCTTTTGCATCTGAACTCTTCATATAGAAATTAGTAAAATGTCATTATATTATACAGTACACTATATGTTACTTGCAAAAGAAAATATTTAAAGGTGACATAGAATGATTGAACGGGGTATTTATCCTTGTTCTGTGATGTGACATGTAGACAACATTTTTTTGGTTTGGGTCTAATGCCTTAGAAGCTTCCTAAAAACCTCTCTCAGATAGCTCTATTAGGGTGGGGGATTTTAAACAAGTGGTTTTGCACCTATTTGGCTCCCCCTACTGTCTTAACTTGCAATCTCATTACTGATTGGCTGACTTTGCTGCCACTCAAAAAATGTAGCCAATTATTTTAAAGTGGAGGGGCAGTGAGATGCCTGTGATGTCATAAGCATCAGTTTTTCAGATTGGGCCGTTTTCTGGCTGACATTTCTAAAAGAGGAATTTCTATGAGACTGAGATGTTTAGCATATCTAGCACTTTTTGTATGTTCGTGAATGGGGGTAGACTACCATTATTCAACAAAGACAAGGTAAAAATGGTTTTTCATTCTCTGTCTCCTTTAATCAAAATTCAGTTTACTTTTGAATGGCAGTCAAAACAAGCTCTTGGCCCACCAGCTAACCAAACCGTGACCACCTGGTTGCATTTTACTGTGATTGTGGGAGGACTGTTATGTTTTCAGAGCTGAAACCCTGTGGCGTCCACCAACCAGCCAGAAAAGATCACAGGAGCGATTGATTGACAGGTTATCTCAGAGAGGTGCACATGCACACTAATGAGGAACATGGTAGAAAAAGAAAGATTACACAAAAAAGGGGTTAGTCAGACAAAAAGGGGTGCAGCGGTGAGGAAATGTAGAGAAAAATACATTTCTGAACATAATATGAGATTGATGTTATAATAAAGTATTGTGGCTCCACTCATCCACGCACAAGCTTGTAAATGTTCAATGATGCTTCAAAACATCACTGTGTAATAAGAAATAAACAAAACGTACAGCACACCAACAGCTTTTCTGTCAGGACTTTGGGAGAAAGCTGGGATGCTACTCTAGGTAACATGCAAAAACAGAAAGTAAGGGAGAGAGAGAAAGTAAGAGAGAGAGAGAGAGAGAGAGAGAGAGAGAGAGAGAGAGAGAGAGAGAGAGAGAGAGGCAGCGTACAGTAAGGAGGAAGAAACGAAGTTGTTTGGTTTTCAGAGAGGCAGTCACGGCACACACTGACATTTCTTTTGGTTGTGCACTTTTTCAGAAGGGCCTCAGGGGAGATGGGGTTGCCTGCCACCAACGGGGGCATAGCTGAACGCTGAAGCTAACAACAGGAGACAGAGCAGTCGATGTGACATAACCTATTACACTTTAATACCTGTCTAAAACAATCTACCTCTCCATCACACAGAATCTTCCACTTAAGCTCAGATCATAGATTCCCATTGTATCCTCATACACACATGCACATGCAGTCTAAACCCTCCTTCTCTACATAAACCAGATTCATACACACATACACACACACTGTCGCAGCTGGCAAATATGCCATGACAGGTTTCATAGAGGGGTCGTACTGGGTGTGTTACTCTGTGTGTTGCGCAGAGGCCTGTAGCACACACATACACACACTTTCAACCAATGTGAATTAAGAGCCCTGAAGGATTATGTGGGCAGAGATAACGTGTTCCTGTAACAAACATGTGCTGCATAATCAATACTGTATAAACTGCGAAATAATGTTTGCACTAAACAATGAGACATTTGTTAGTTGAGTTAAGATAAGGAATAGTTATTAAATGTAATACACTTATAATGATAGATCGCCAAACATAAATTATATATATATATATATATATATATATATATATATATATATATATATATATATATATATAATTATTATACATACCTATATATATTGTAAATGTACAGTATGTAAGCAATAAGTTACTCCTGAAGCGCGTTGTTAGGCACGGTATAAAATGGACTATAAAGCACAGCAATTGATAAAACAACCTCAAAACAATCTCACAACCGCACAAACATGTAGGACTAAATAGCCATTTTGGGACACATGACTGTTTGTTCCTCTCTTGTATCTTTTTAAATATAAAATTAGAAAATCCCTTCCACAAATTATAACCCAAAAGTAAAACATTTTTAAGATTATTATATTTAAAAAATAATTTCACAATGCAAGAAAAACTCTTATGTTAAAGGAACAGTATGTAGGATTGTGGCCAAAATTGGTATTGCAATCACAAAACTTGTGGCTAAAACTGGTACTGCAATCACCCAACTAGTGGCCAATACACAAAATGACAACATAAACATCAGTTGAGGGCTGCAACTCCACTTTTTAAATGATAATATCCTGGCCAGACCACTTTTGTCAGTGAGATAAGGGTTTGAAATGAAAATGATTTCTTAATGTCTAGTGACATATCAAGGCCATTTTATAATTAATTGATATACATTTCTTACATACTGTTCCTTTAAAACTGTCTTGGTATTTGACCTTTAGTTCAATTGTTGAACCTTGGCTTCAGAGATCCAACCCGAAACTAAAAGAGAAAATTCTAAGATAAGATAAGATCAAACAACCCATGACATTTTATAGTGGAGGTTTGATTTGATTATTGGGGGTGGGATTGAAATATGTAAACAATATGTAAATTAGATGTAATATAAGCAAAATCACAAAACCAGTCATAAAGGTGATAATTTTGAAATTAAGATTTATACATTATCCAAAAAGACTCAATAAATAAGCTTTCTACGATGTAAAAAAATTATTTGCTGCCTTGGAATGAAATTTCCAAGTCATTTAACTTACTATTATTTATCTTGACTAGAAATTAGTTGTTACAACTACAGATGAGGTGTTATAAATTATAAAATATAGTTTAAATAATCAACTTAATTTTATAAGTTGTAGCAACTCATCTCTTGTCAAGATAAATAGTAATAAGTTGACATGACTTGGAAATCTGAGTTCATTCAACAAAAAAAATTATATTTTTATAGTGCATGGGTGTATAGGTTTCCAAATAAAGTCCTTAGCAACAAATATTACTAACGATAAATAGATTTTTATATATTTACGGTACAAAATTTACTAAATATCTTAATGGAACATGATCTTTACTTATTATCCTAATGATTTTTTGCATACATTTTTTTATAATTTTGACCATACATTGGCTATTGCTACAAATATACCCCTGTGAATTATGACCAGGGTCCAATATATATGAAGAAGATTCTGCCAACAAACCGTTATTTCTGAATTTCTGAGTCCGGGAATAAGTACATTTTAAACAAAAGTATTTGATGAACATATAATACTTGCTGAGAGCATTTGGTTATCATTATCTAATACCAATACATGGGTTTAATTAATAGGAAACGGATGTGTAAATGTGAATTTTTGATGCATTGCATTATGCTGTAAAAAAATCACATCTTTCACATTATGTCAAGGGCAGATGTTCTGCAGTCTTTAGTTTCCCAAGACCTTAACTTTCTAATCCAGCAATTAGCAGGAATGAATTAGTGATAAAAGAGAGACCAAAGCTGTGAGCCTTATGATGTAGTTCTGCCTTGTAAGCATTCGGTTTGCTTCAAGGTTGTCAAGGTCATGAGGCTTTTAAAGATCTTGACGCTGAGTAACATCAGAAGAAAAGAACTTTGATAGGCTCTCTCTCTCTCGCTCTCTCTCATTTATAAGCTGTTTTCCTCGTGGGGACCAAATAAAGATTAATAAAAAAATATAAATGATTTTTATTACTATCTTTTTACACCATAAGGTTTAGCAGGTACACACACACACACACACACACACACACACACACACACTTAAACACACTGTCATGCCTCCATGCACTTAAGCAGAGAAAGAGTAAGGTCAGTCAAGATGAGACTAAGTTGGCTTGAGCAGTAAAAACACAAGTCTGATTGCTTAATGACCTCTTCTGCCCCCTGGTGTTCAAATAACATCTGACCACTGGAAACTCACTGAGGAAAGATGCCAATTTAAAGGGGAAATACGCCATTTTTCAATTTTGAAAGGGTTAGATACCCTGGCTTAAAAGACTTAATGGATGCAGAAAGTCCATATTCCTTGGCATATGTCCTTAATTTAAATGCACTAACCGGATGAATATAAAATTTTGACCAGGTTCATCTGGAGTTCAGCCCAGAACTGGCATCGACTAATTCAATATTTTAATATAGCCAAATACGCTATGCAAACTCTTATGAACTTAATTTATTCTCGGTTCCCCTCTATATTGAACCTGTCATTAAGGGCATATTTTGAAAATGGGACCAAATGAAGATCCATTTTTCCTGCAGCTACATAACACGTGATTGATCGAACTATTTTAAAACAGGTGCAGTTAACGTCTTTCTACTGATCTAGGACTGCAATAAAACAATTTCGAACACTTCTAAGTTCATATAAATGATTTTTATTCTGATATACGCTTACAGTACACATATACCTGTATTGTAATAAATTACTACATTAAATATGCTGCAAAGAATTATCGTTCCTCATCACACAGCTCATAGGCCTACTGAAATGATCGAGTCTTATTCAGTTTTGGCCTCACTCCATTACTGAAACCCTTAACTGAGTTTATCCAAAGTGTTGGGTCATATTTGATATACTCTGATCCCTCTAAAACTTTATCTGTGTTTCAAATCTATCCAAGCCACAGCAGATACTGAAAATAGCCAATATATATCTCTCACTGGAGAATTAAGTTTACCTTATCAACAAAAATAATGGCCAGTGTGTTTCGGGCCAGTTGGTGGAAGTCTCACTTACGTGACCATGCTGTGCCGTCATTGCATCATACATAAATGTGCCTTGTATAGCTCAGTGGTAGAGCATTGCATTAGTATCACAAAAGGCCAGGGAACACAGATACTGATAAAAAAAAAATAATACCCTGTTTTGCGTAAAAGCATATATATTAGTGATGCACCGATGTATCGGCCACCGATATTTATCGGCCGATTTTTGATGATTTTGAAACCATCGGCATATTGGCAAAAGCACGAGAAAGGCCGATACCGATTGTTTATTAATTAACTGCATAAAGGCAATGAGTTGCATGTCTGTTGTTCAATTAAAATGATTTAATGTTCTGGTGTGCACTAAACTTAAGCCCCGACAGAAAACCTTCGTTGAGCTGGCTTAAATGTCTTAGACAATAAAAGGAACAGACTGCACTTTAGTGGGGGAAAAGAAGTCCAACTTTTTTTGAAGTAGCAATATTTATACTGTTTAAAGCAATAGCACTGGCATTATTTATGTTTATTAAAGAAATCCATTATATGTAAAAAAATGAGTTAATGTTGTTTATAAAAGAAATGCTGAATAGCAAAAACCACCTTAGAAGGTTGTCATGTTGTCTTATTATATTTGTTTTAGCTTAATTTGTGACTCCACTTATTATGTTGGTCAGTTTAATATTAATTAGATCCAATCCATGTTCAGTAAAAATAATTTGATGCAGAAATAAACTAGCTAATAGACCAACTGAATAATATTGTATACAAGTGTTAAATATCGGTATCGGCATCGGTATCGGCCAGAAGTTGTCTGTTTAAATCTGTATCGGTATCGGCCCAAAAAAATTCTATCGGTGCATCCCTAATGTATATATATATATATATGGGCATAGATTAATCTAGATTAATCTCAAACAAAATAAAAGTAATTTTTTGCATAACATACGAGTTTGTGCTGTGTGTAATTATTATGTATATATAAATACACACACATTCATGTATGTATTTAGGAAATATTTACATTTGTATATATATTTATTTATATTTTTATATATTCTAAATTACATATATATAAAAAACGATATTTAAATAAAACATTTCTTAAATGTATATATATGTATGTGTGTGTGTTTAAATAATATTTAAACACATCACAAACTCATATATTATGCAAAATATTACTTTTATTTTGTATGAGATTGATCTAGATTAATCTATGCCCAGCCCTAATATATATATATATATATATATATATATATATATATATATATATATATATATATATATATATATATATATATATATGTATATATATATATATGTATATATATATATATGTATATATATATATATATGTATATATATATATATATGTATATATATATATATATATGTATATGTATATATATATGTATATATATATATATATATATATATATATATATATATATATGTATATATATATATATGTATATATATATATATATATATATATATATATATATGTATATATATATATATATATATATATATATATATATTAAAGGCGCTCTAAGCGAATAATGTGCGACGTCACTTCCTGTTGATGTTTGAACTGTTTTCAAAAAGACAGAGCGTAGCTAACTCCTCCCCCTCCCCCTCCCTTCCGTGCTTTCATGAACGCGCCCAACCCCCACCCCCAAATCCTTCTTGTCGTTTATTGGCTGGAACACTTTGTTATGGTTTCTGTTTGTAGGTTTGGCCATTTGTTGATATTGTCGTTTGTGAAGCCTGGGCTGTCTACAGAGATCGCGTTTTTTTTACAGTTTGATCAGCGGACAGGCAGCAAGCAGATAGTGAGGAGATGTTTCCGGTATGTAACAAAAAATGTTTTATGGTCTAAAACGCTTCAATTCGCTTAGAGCACCTTTAATCTTATGCATGCACTGTAAAAAATACTTTGCTGCCTTAAATGTTTTGTTGAATCTACTCAAATGTACAAGTCATTTCAACTTCCTATTATTTAACTTGACTAGAGATAACTACAGGTGAGTTGTTATAAAATATAGTTGAAAAAAGTCAACTTCATTTTAGAAGTTGAAACAACTAATTTCTTGTCAAGATAAATAATAATAAGTTGACATGACTTGTACATCTGAGTTGATTTAACAAAACATTTTAAGGCAGCAAAGTATTTTTACAGTGTGTGTTTATTTGTATAATTTTCAACAAAAAAAACCTTTTTGTACAAAAAATTATTTTATATGTAAAAAAATGAGTAAAAGGAAAATTGCTTGTGGACGGGCTTGTGAAAATTGGTGGTTAAGTACTGACTACACAGGACCAAACGTCTCTCTATAAAAGCACACTGACTGTTGTACTTTAATAAACATCTCAGACTGCAGAAACAAATTTAAATATAATTGTGAAAGTAGCATTACAGACTCCACTAATTTAATAAATCAAATGCTGAGCAGACAGACAGGTGTATAGAGGAGCATTTGCACTATCTGTGTATTAATTTCAGTCTTTTAGTATTTAACTACTGTACATTCCACTCATAAAAAAGGTTTTATGCTATTTTTAATCATTGTAATTCGCTTAAAGAATAGTTCACCCAAAAATGAAAATGCTGTCATTATTTACTCCCCCTCATGTTGTGGACCTGTATGAGTTTTTCCTACTATGGATTTCAATGGGTACCGTCAACTCTGTGCTTACCATCATTTATTAAAAATATCTTCTTTTGTGTTCAACAGAATAAAGAAACTCATAAAACAACAATTTTAATTTTTTGGGTGAACTGTCCCTTTTTCTGATTTAACACTGTCATGTAATCATTAGTCTGATTCACCAATAAGAATTGCACAGATTAATCAAAACTTTGAGAGCTGAAATGAAAGGAAATCTATTGATATATCACTTTGATGTGTCTTTACAGTCTGAACATCAGTAGTTCTTCTATTTAACCAGTAGATGGCATCAACAGTTAAAAGAGAAGAAACCATCGCTGTCATGTAAAGAGCAGAAACCGAGAGAAACCCTCCCTACTGCACTCCTAATAGACCTCTAGTCCTTTATTTCTCCTTCTTTGGCTACCTTTTTTAAAAACACAAATGTAAACCATGTTTTTAAAACACTCTAAAACGTCTGGGTTATTTTTAATCCATGTTGGGTAAATATTGGACAAAACACAGTTAAAATTGACTCATGATTGCGTAACAACATCCAACATTGGGTCATTTTTAACCCAGCATGTGTTCTGTCCAATATTTACCCGATGTGGGTTAAAAATAACCCAGACATTTTTTTTGAGTAAAGAAACTGAAAAATAAAAAACAATCAGATGTAATAGGACAAAAATGCTCAATTAAACCAAAAATAATCTGTGTATTTGTGTCATTTTGGACCTCTAATAGGGAGTTGTGTTTTGGTCCAAATGTAAGTTCCTTATACAAATATAACCCCCTCTCTATATACTCATTTTATAAACTTAGATTTGAATGAGCTTTGTCAACATGTTAAGCCACAAGTCCAATATGAATATGGCAATCTTGATAATTAATTTCTATTGGACAGTACAATGTATTTTCAATACAAAAAGACAAAAACATTTGATAGCAAGAAAACAGTACAATATTCTGTCCAAATCTGGATCTTTTATTTATCTTTTAAAAAATAACAAATAAATGTTTTCTTGTTTGTTTAGCAAAACACTATGCTTTAAAAAATTTTTTGACAATTTGCTCTGTAATGCAATGAAATGCATCAACACACCTTCATCCCTGAACCCTCTGTCATTTAAAAAACAGTACATAAGCATCAATGAGGTGTGCATTTGGACAGATTTTGATATTTTCATCTACCAGTGGACATTTACATTACCCCTACCCTCCCTTCCGGACAATAAGCACATGTCCATTTTAAAATCACCCTAGAAACCACCCTAAAAAGTCGTTGCAGTCTGTGGATTGGAATTTGAAACTGTAGTTGCGGCATTACGCCACTATGGTGGCGCTGTTTCGCTATCTGCACAGTGAGGCATTGACTAAACTTTATATAAAGAGCTGCAATTAAATAAGGAGCTATATTTTTATGTACATTTTGCAGGTGAACTGTGCAGACATCAGATGATTATTTCAGTAATGCTTCCTGCATGAAATTGTTCGGTGGTTCAACATTGCAATCGCTCACAATACACAACATGATCAGGAATGACTCGAAAACTAATGATTCTTTTAAACTGATTCGTTTAAATGATTGACAGGTTCCTGACAAGTCACAAAGTAATGCTTAGTTCATTATCTACAAAATCATTTAGTTGTGACAAGTATGAGGTAAAACATTCATATAAAAGCAATAATAGAAGCCACATGCGTATGGAGTGTCATGTGTGATGCTTGTGTTTTCAAAATATATATTTGTATGTGAACCATGTGCATCACGTGTTTTGTCAAAAAAAGGGCCTGCTGCACACACATCAAAACTGTTTGTGATAAAAGAAACGCTCACGTTCACAAAATACACGCAAGACACTCACTTAAAGGAACAGTATGTAAGAAATTTATATCAATAAATCATAGAATGGCCCTGATATGTCACTAGACATTAAGAAATCATTTTCATTTCAAATACTTATATCACTGACAACAGTGGTCCGGCCAGGATGTTGTCATTTAAAAAGTGGAGTTGCAGCCCTCAACTCATGTTTATGTTGTCATGTTGTGTATTGGCCACCAGATGTGTGATTGCAGTACCAGTTTTAGCCACAATCCTACGTACTGTTCCTTTAACACTAAACTCTGATTAAGCATGAGATTATGCGAGTATCTGGCAAATGCAAGCATCTCTTTTATCATAAACCCTTAAGACGTTTCTGCAGCAGGCATTTATTTTGACACGTGATGCACATGGGTCCACTCGACGCGCAGAACACACATTTTGAAATGATGAACCACACACGACGGGCTACATACATGTTGTGACGAACTTTGCATCAGGCACCCTTGAAAAAATAAGTCACCGGCTGCCACTGCTAAAATCAGACTAATCTCACGGAAAGTCGTGTTATAGTAACTCAAAATTTGATTAATTTATTTGTGTCCATGGCTCGAAATTCAGCTTTTGTTCGTGCCTCGAGCATGAATGTCTTTTCCGTGTCAATCGCATAAATTTCTATAGTTTTTCCGTTGCACGACTTTCTTTTTCGTTTCATTTTATGTATTGTTTTCTCATAGTTTTTTCCTATTTTCATACCATTGTCATTTGGTGTTGAGGTTAGAATTATTTTCTGTTACATTTTTAGACATCCTAACCCAAACCCCAACTCTAAACCCAACTCCAGGCGAGAATATTTTTAAATAGGAAGAAAAACATGTAGAAACCAATACATAAAAGTACATCCTAACTCCAACCCCAAGCGACAATGATTTAAAAATAGTGAAAAAAATGAGAAAACAATATATAAAATGACACGAAAAAGAAAGTTGTGCCACGGACACGAAAAGTTAATCACATTTTTCATGAATATAACACGACTTTCCATGAGATCATGTTGCCTAAAAGAGTAAAATGAGAGGGACAATATTGGGGGTTCATATGATTATTAAATATAACACTATAATTATTAAATCAAACAAACGTTTAAGATCTTAACAGAACTGTTTATTATATTAAGCAATGAAGGCAGTAAAAATAGTTTTCTTTGTTAAGTGGAGGAAAGGATGACAGCATGAGTTACAGATGACGTCTATGACTGTGTACATCACCTGGCTATTCCCAAAGACTTCAAAACTGCAAAAATTAAAAGTTATAGTTCATTCGATTTAAAACAACTTTGCTTTTTGTTATCTGTAAATGAACACAATAGCTGCCATGTTGTATGTTTTGTAAAATAAAAGTTAAAAATTGTCATTTTCTTTCATCATTTAATTATTAACACAATAAATATACAGCACTTATAAAGTGTTTTGTCGAGCCATACACAACTTTTCCCCAATAAAAAGCTCATGAGAAGAAAATTTAATTTCATATCAATTTTAATAATACTTGTTAGGTTTTAAGTCAATGTAGATCAGTATCAGGTAGCCATCACAACTATGGTAGTTGTGTGATAAGATACACATGAATGTGAATGAATGAATGAATTGCAGTTTCTATTCATTTCAGTTTTATGATCAGCATTCAGCCACAAACACACACACACACACACACACACACAATCCATTTCAACATATGTTCATGTTCAAGGCCGTTTTATGAGCATTTTCTGTAGTCGTGCAGTGCCATGGACCATAAGAATTACGGCGCATGCGCTATTTTCCACTTCCAATACCTATAGCCATTTTGGGGGCCCTTTGGATTTTGTCAGCGTCAAAACGCACACATTATGTATGATATAATTTGATGAAGGGAGTGGCCGATATATGTATTTTGTTGATGGTTCCGTTTCTCAGTCGTGGTGCAGCAGTTAGTGCTCACGTGCTGGCTGCTGCGTTCCAGTCACGAGGCAGCAGAGTACCCCAATAAACCCATAAGGAGAAACATTTATTTAATATGGATCAGGTAGGAGTCGGTAGTTGTGTGAATTTAAGAATGTGAATTTTAAATGAATGAAAAAACAAGGATGCATTAGCCCTACATGATGCAGTCGTAGGGGGTTACCTATCATTTGGGTGGTGGGTTGTTTGGATAATGCAAGAAGAACGAATAGAGGACACCAAACTGCTGCAAAATGAAGCATTTGGATATCAAGATGAATCCGTAGTTTGTTAACAAGATATGCATGTGACACACGATACCCACTCTTTTCTTTGTTTCTGTTTTGAATGCCGTCTTTAGTAAAGCTCCCCGCTGAACACGCGCGGGCTCACGAGCTCCTCCCGTACAGATGACTGCTCGCGCTGGGCACTTTCTATTTTTGTCCCCGTGGCGCTGTTTCTGCTCTTACTACCATTTTTTGATTGCGGGCGGGAATAAAACAAACCGAAGAACACTCTCATCTGCTCTGTCCCTCACTTTGAAATTTATGTAATCATGCCCGCTCCTTAAAATAGTGGTAAAGTCGTGCCCGCTCGTGCGCACTTGTCCACGGGAGCTCCAACGCTTTTAAGAAGAGGAAAGAGAAAAAGAGCAGAAAGAGGGAGTAAAAAGAAGAAGACAATGTCGGGGGAGGGGTGCGAATCAGAATATTATAGATTGATACAAATAGTCGCTCGCGCCAACCCTCAGCCAGAGTTGAATTAATGTGTTACTATTTTTGGAGCGCCTGTGTTTCCAGGGGAAACCTAATGACGCAATGACGTCAATGCAGGTCAACAGCAGACTGGAGGAATTGAGCGCTTCCATTAGATTTTGCAGTATTTTCCAGAAACGCGGAAAGGACGAAATGGATTAGTTTAAAATGTCGTGAAAACATAAATGTGCCATTTTGAAACATAAAAGATCAGAAGGAAAAATGCGCGCGCCCTAAAACCGAGTCGCATTTATTGGATTTATAATGAAAAGCTAAAGAGAAAAAGATCTCGTCTTCCTTGAAGCATCACTCACACGGTAAGTCTGACATGTATTTTCATTTAACGCTTACGGATCTGCGTTGACTCGTGTCGTCCGCTTGTTATAGAGCTTTGATAGGTTTAGAAATGCATTTAGGAGTTTCCTAACAGACAGTCCTGATGCATGTTCTGTCAAGATGAACTCAACACATAGAGAAAACACCCTGTTTCAGCTGGTCTCTGTGGAGCTGGTAGGTGAGCAGCGGTTATAAGCATCTATAAATGAGCTATAACGCGCGTGCTTCGCCCTGCGTCCCTTTGCGCTCTTTAAAATATGCATTTAGTGGCATTACAACTGTTGAAATGTGCATCGTTTTGTAGTGCTGACTTATTTCTACCTGGAAAAATGTAAAAATTACTTGCAACTATTTGATTACATTTTAAAATACTGACTCGTGACTGAATATCGGGTATTAACTTCGTGGTGTGGAACAGGCGTAAGCCCGACGAGTGTGCATGGGAAAATACAATTCACATTATATGTTAACCGTCAGATATGTTTTATATGTTGTGAAGGTCTGGGCCAATGAACTGAAACAATTACACAGCCATATATAATTCTATAGACCATAACAAGATTGATATCCAACACTACACCAAACCGACCGGGGCTTCGCAAAAGCATTAGCAACAAGTACTAGGATTGTAATGAAAAGGTGCAAATTTTGTGCCAACTACGGAATGTAACATTTTGCTTAATCAAATCCACATACATAAATGCAAAGCCTTAATACAGAACACAAATCCACACACACCTAAAAAAAAACTACACACACATATACAAAAAGAAAGAGTGGAAATTAGATTTTCTATCATAAGTGATAATCTGTTTTTTATATATATTATTGAATAATTCATTTTGATTTTATGTTCCAGATGACAAGCACCCGTATTTAACTTATCATCTGTGTGACCAAAACCCTTTTCTTCTACCTCTGTTCCACAAACTGTGGGTGTGTGCAGCACTGGGCGTTCACCGCGGCGGGTGGGTTTCAGCACCGTGGACAGCAGCCCGTTCAGCGGACAAGCACCAGTTTAATTAACGCGCCTTCTCCAATCGGCCAGAATACATAACGTCTGCGCGGACAGTATGTTTCTCTTTGCTTTTCTCCATATCAACATATATATCTCATCCATAAGAAATATATATATACGTCTTGGAAAAAACTATGGAGGCCCATTATATATTGTTGGTTGTGTAGGGAGACAGAAAACCCGCTAAAGTCGTAAATGGGAATTGTGGCCGAAGCGCAATCAGAAAAGGGAGGGGGGAAGCGCAAGGGAGGGCGACACATTTTACACATATGACGCATTTTGTGAGGTAAGCTTAACGGGTGCCTACGTCATCTACTCCGTTGGAACCCAACCATGTTTGGCCCGGGTAACAAATAGCGAGAGGGGGAACGAGAGGGGTGCTGTTGAAGGGTCGGAAAAATAGGTTTTCGCATCCGCAACCTGATGGTCACGGGGTGAATTTTGTCAGAAATGGGCTGTTTAAATTAGGCTACGTTTGCGCAAATGGGAATATAACACTGACGTAGGCTATATGGGCTCCGGGACGGGATTTTTACACTTTGTGTGAGAACTAGCTGCGTAGACAGCGTAGTTGGTTTGGATGGACAATCATGTGACGTCATAAAATTAAATAAATTAAACACAAAAATTGTTTTAGCATAACGGGTCAGCATCAACAAGCAAAAGAAGTATTAAAGTAATGATGCTCACTCATTTAACGCATTGCAGTACAGTGTAACTGAAATAGTTTAAATTAAGCCCTTTCTTTATGTGAATATACCAATTTATCCAGATCTGTCGCCTTATAAATATCTGTTTTTGTGTGTTTGTATCATAATGTAATTAACAAAATATGTTTTTACTTAAAAAGTCTGAAAATAACATTACATTCCCTCTCCCTCATTCTACTTCTCTCCCTTTCTCTGTTTAGACGGATAAAGCTGATTTCCCGGCCCCTGCTTTGTCCTTTTCAGGTCTTTTTGCGGTCTGGGCTTGCTGTTCCTTGAACCACTAGCCAGGAAGCCCTTACCCCAAAAAGTATCTGCAGAGGACCACAACATCCTTAACATATCAAGCTTTCAACGTCTTCATCAAGACCTCCCTTATTACCTCACAAATAAAAAGATCTTTAACTAAATATTATTGATATTTAACATAAGCAGATCTAATATTTCACTTTAAATAGCAAAATGAAGATTTACTCATTGCACTGCATTTTGCTTAGATCCAGCTATACACAGTGTGTCCAGGAGGATATGCACACTTTACACCTTTTAATACAATTTGACTAAAAACATGATGGGTAAAGGAGAACAACAACAGAACGTTCATTTTTGTCTGTTGTTAAATTAAGGCAAAGCCGGGTCACAAACCTGACACAGAACGATGTGGCACAATACATGCAGCAACCTCAATCTGAAAAACAGATCCCTTTAACTTCTGATATGATGCTATATTTAAAGGATATGATTTTAAAAAGTTGACAGCAAATCACATATTTATAGCTGTTTAATTGCATTTTAGTTTTTACAAAATCACTGTCCCTTCTATATATTTCATCTAAATACAAAAAAATAAATCTAATAAATGCTTTTCATTTTTAAACTACTGTACAGTATTTAAAGCCAGAGAAATGGCAGAACCTAAAGTGTTTTACGTCTTACCATAACATTACTAAATCAAACAAATTGTTTCATTAATTTAATGCATATACATACTTAATAAAATACAGAATAGCGCAGAACAGAAAAAAAAAGAATATTGGTTAAATGGGTCATAAACAACATTTATGAATGGTAAAAAGTCTCACTTGTGGGGCTGAGGACAGCCGGAGGATTTGAGAGAATTAAGCCATCTCTGAGTATGTTGTTACTGTATTTTTTTCCCCCAAAGCATTTCCACCTACAACTTCCTGCCCATTCACTGGTACACCAGCTGAGTGCTTTGGTCACGTGACTACTGTCCTGGTTAATTCAAATATGACCCTCATGTGTGAGATGGGTGTTAGTCCTTTTGAATTATGATCCATGAACATGGCACACAATTTGTGTCACAATGTAGCCTTGGGAAATAGAACAGTGCTCTGTCGATGTCATCAGTGGGACGCATTATTGTGGACCCACTTTTTGGGTCTCAGTGTTGTAATGGACCTAATGATGTCGCTACTGCAGATCAGCGCTGTTAAGGCCAAAACCTGTGATTCATATTTTTAGTGCATTTTGCAAATTTACAGCTACTAAACATAATACAATGTTGTAGCCTTTTAAGTACATTACTGGCTCTGGCTCTGTTGTGTACCTTTAAAAGTTCAGTTAAAGGCGGGGTGCATGATTTTTGAAAAACACTACCAAAACACACTTGTAGCCAATCAGCAGTAAGGTGCATGTCTACTAATCAACATCGTTGCCTGGGTTATGTTTGTGTGGGGCGGGTCTATCAAAAGAAGGTCCAGATTCTATTGGGGTAGGGGCGTGTTTGTTTAGGTGATTTCAAACATTGGCTTTCAGATATCCATGCACTCAAATGCATGCCGCCTTTATCTGTTTTGTATTTAACTAGTATAAAATTGTCCCTTAAGGGAAACAATAGGTCCTCATTGTAAAATATTGTACCCCCAAAAGGTACAACATTTCAATGTGTTGTATACCCATAAGGGTACAAAAATGAACCTTTAAGGGTACCGCCCCAGGGACAGAAAAGGTACAGTTTTGGACCTTTTTTGTACATTTTTTTCTGACAGTGCAGTTATTTAATTATTTGTGGTGGTGTTTTAAAAACATATGCTTCATGTGTTATTATTTGAATTTTTCAAAGTACCTTAAAATGTTACAGTATATTATCTTATCATTCTTATTAAAATCTTTTTTTTTATTTTCATGTTGTATGACTTTCCTGCATCTTTCTATCATGGACCTCAGTGTGTCAAGTACACTTTTAACAAAGAGAGATTGTAATTAAATTAGTTTTATATCAAAACAAATAATTAGTTTGTTCGATAATCACAACACTAGTTCTTCTGTGAAAACAATTCTTATTATCCGTGATCAAACAACACGACACTAGAAACCCAGGCCATGCTCAGAAAGTGTGTATAAATAGCACACAGTGTGAAAAGTCGTGCAATACATACACCAAATTCCAACTTTGCATATGATATGCCAGTCCTTCCCTTAATATGGCCATCTTTTTGTCGTTTTATGTATTGGTTTCTCTCTTTTTTCTGTGTTTTTACCATTGTCGGGTAAAAACAAGTTTTTGTTACATAAAATTACATCCTAAACCCAATTCTAACCTCAACTCCGAGGTCCATGGTTTAAAAATAAACAAAAACATTAAGAAACATATATATATATATATATATTAAATGACATCCTAAAGGATATCCCAAATCTAACCCAAAACCCAAGCAACAATGGTTTAAAAAAAATTGATAGAAAAGATGTGTCGTAGGTAAACGGGAAGGACTGGTGTATCATATGCACACAAAATTAGAATTTGGTGTATGTATTGCATGACTTTTAACACTGTGTGCTATTTTTACGCATATCATGAAAATGGTTTAAGAAAACAAACAGCCCAGTTCAATCCTGACACATTATGAGTTTACCCTGTTAGTAGTGCATCTTGTCATGTTTACAGCAACAAAAAACAGGACACACACCCTGCCACTTCTCCCCGTGGCTGACATCTGCCCAAATGACGAAGAACACCCCTGCAATACATGTACAAATCACTTTGGATAAAAGTGTCTGCTAAATAGATAAATAGAAATGTAGGGTAAGACAGATATACAGTATCTATGACCTATTAAGAATTAAGACACTTTAATATAATTGTTCAACTTAAATGTGTAGGTCTATAGGGGTGAGCGAGGCACAATGTAATTATACAGGGCCGAGCAATCTGTGCTTTTGGTCTTTTTCTCTTACTTACTTACATCCCCTGTGAATTTGTGAAACGTTTTGATGTGTTTTGGTTAAGATATTGAACAAAGAGTGTTTTGGAGGCATAAAAGTACATTTCTTGGTCTTATGTTTTTTTTTTCTGAGTTGGGTATGCAAGTCACCAAATCCAACCTACTGTAATATTATTTTAATCACTGTCTTGTAACCTAAAACATAGTACCATTTTACAACATGTCAACAACTCCTAGTAACTGAAAGCTGGGATTGAAAACATTTTTACACAGCGGGGTTGTAAAAAACAATGGTGTTTAACCCCAACAGTGTTTAAACTAAGCCTCCAGTGTACAATGATTATGAAATGAAAACAATTTAAATAGTATTAATCAAAATGATAACTGTTAATACAATATCAGGGGGAATTACTCACAATTATCTTTTTTTTGTCTTAATTGTGCAGCCCTTTCAAAAATATCTATTTATATGCATTGCTACATAATAGGTGCACAATAGATGTGTGGATATCTATCTATTATAGGCAGATATATAAACAATATCCACCTTTAATATATAGAAATAATTTCATTGAATTATTTATGTTTAAACTAAATTTTCTAACAGGTGTTACAACAAACCCTTTGTTTGTTACAATTAACCCCACCTATGCGGTGAGTTGTTATGTTTGCACTCCTGTCACTTTCCATGTAATTGTACGATAACGGTAAGTCCTACAAACAAACTAAGTGTTCATTTGTAGCAGAGATGTGTCTGTTGATTGTATAAAAAAAATATGAATCCAACTTAAATATTTTTTGAATGATAGAGCCAAAGTAAAAAAGCGTTAGGTTGTGCCCCGCTCTCCCCCACTGCATATTATGACTTTTTAGACTGAATTTACACAGAAAATTTTTACATTTTTTGTGATCTCAAAATGTATCTGAACCTGTTTTGTTTTACTAATTTCCTTGTCAAAAATCATTATTTGTGCATCACAGCATCACAGATGTTGATGCTTTATGGCAGTGGTTCTCAAACGTTTTCACCGTGCGGCCCCCCTTGTATATGGTGCCTTCCTTCGCGGCCTCCCAATGAAAATATACGACACAAAACAGTTTTATAAATTAACATTTTAATTAAACAAAACATATGATTATACAAAGTAGTGCTGTTGGTCAGTGGCCTTTTTTTTAGGTGTAATTACACAGAATTCATGATAAATGAATATATTTTATAAAATGTCATAAAACTGGGGCCCCCCTGGCACCATCTCGCGGCCTCGGGCACCAGTTTAAGAACCACTGCTTTATGAGGTGTAATAAATGCACCAAAATTATATAATAATAAATATGAGTGAAGGTAAATCAATCTCTTAAAATGGGGCACAACGGCAGGAAGATGCAAAAGTTGCATGTAAAGCCAGAATACTGCACTCATAATTGTCCACTTACATCCCATCATTTTGTGTAGCACATACGATGTTTTGCACATGTTATGCAATGTTATGCAAATTTTTTAATGAAATAATATTATTTGTTCAGTTTTCTTTTTCATTCCTCACTTGACCCGTTTTACCCTAATCTTCTGGTTTCTTTCTCCTATTTGAAAATTGACTCCTCCTAAAGGTCAAACTGAGAAGTGCAGTAAAGGAGAGCAAGGGAAGGTTGTTCCAGTACTGGTGATTTTTTATTCTCCAGAAAAAAAGGATGAACTCCCAAAAAGTAATCTGCATATGAATGTGAGAGTTCATAATAGAAAGTTAAAGTTTCTATTAAATTAAATGTATATAAAAGATTACAGCGAATCAATGGTTATTCTTTTTTTATTAACACACTGTTAATTTTTAGTTGCATTATGTTGCACTTTGTTCTGAGCTAGTACTGAAAACAAAAGCTTGTTAAATATTGTAGCTGATAAAGAAACTGTGCACATACACATACACCTTTCTTTGCTTTTTTCATACACCCTGGCGAATTTTGGCAAGGAATTACGACGTGAGCAAGAGCTCATCATCACCCAAAATATGATAGACACACCATCAGTGATGTTTCAGTTAAACTATTCTTTAATCCTAATTGCAGTTTGCATCCTCTATTCCTAACACATAAAGGTCTCCATATTTGGAGAGTCCACATGTCCTGCTTTGATCAAACAGCATGTGATTTCCAGACAGGACACTCCTTCACTCCCCACCCCCAGCAGTCTGCAGCTTTTAAAGTATTGGGTTGGGACAAAAGTAGGTTGAAACTCAGTCTGAATGATCTCAGATTGTAAAGACGTCTGGAAATATGTCTACCGCTTTATTATAAACAGATGGAAATTGCTACTGACAAAGTGCGAGTCATAGTATAGCCGATCCAAGCTGACTAAGCAGAATCCACGAATCAAACCCCCAGACAGAATCTCCTAAAAAAAAAAAAAGGATCATGTGACCCACAAGTCCACATGATTTATGAAAAACAAATGTATTTTTTTTTTTTGCCAAATGACAGAATGAAAACGATGAGAACTCTGAAAACACAGTGGAGTGAGAAACAAGCATCAATTGATTTTATATGAATACCGATCTGATGATTCCTATTTTGTTAAAATTTCACCTCAGTAAAGGCATATCTAACAGGCTATTAAATGCAGGAAATTACGGTTTCCCCACTGTTTTTGCTGGCTCACGCTCATACGGGTTATATACACAGTGACGATCATGGGAAGCTGTGACAGATGATCAAAATCCTCAGAATTTTATGAATGATGATATAAATCTGCTGCTCTGCAATCAGATTTGGGATTTGGGATTAAACTCTAACCTCTGACAGTAAATTGATGAAAAAAGACAAAGCAGAAATATGCGTCAGAATAAAAACATCAAGAGGAGGATTTATGGACTGTCAGGTTACGAGAAGAGCAGAGCATTACCATCAGTAACTCAATGTGTCAGCGAAAAGTTTAACAAGAACGTCAACCAAACTGAAACATGGCCACACAAATACATATTTATAACAATTGGAAAAAACACACAGTTACAAAACATACCAAATAAAAGACTAATTACTGTTAAACGTGTATGAATGCACACATTACACCTTTGCACTTTTAAATATGTTAATAATATGCGTAAGTTATCAGTGTTTTTTTTTTTTTATTTATTTTTTATTAATTTTAATTCTTACTACAAAAAACAAAACAAGAAAAGGAATACATGACATACATTACAAACAAAAACACAGAAAAAAAAAAAAAAAAAAAAAAGTGGCAGTTCAAAAAAAAAAAGCAAATAGAATACTCAGAATACACAATTCAATCTTTAAATATGTAAAAAAAAAAGAATAATAAAAAAAAAAATTTTTTTTTAAAAAGAACAGCTGAAGCATAGAATCAGTCTTCATCTAAAATTACCACATGGTCCTTGACATATTGTTTGAAAGGATCCCAAGTTATATTGAATTGGTTAAGCACACCTTTCATGGAGTACCTAATTTTTTCCAACTTTAAAAAAAAAAGGACATCGTGAATCCATTGCTTAGAGGATGGTGGTTTCTCGTCTTTCCATCTCATCAATATCAGCCGTTTAGCTAAGAGCATAGTGAAAGCTATGCAGTGAGTCTGTATTTTAGTCAGTTTATATGAAGCAGGAATAACTCCAAAAATTCCTATCAGAGGACAAGGGATAATTGACTTTCCTAGAAACCCTGAAAGAGTTTCAAAAACAGCAGACCAAAAGTCTCTAAGCTTTATACAGGACCAGAACATATGTGCATGAGAGGCTGGAGTATCCTTACAGCGATCACAAATAGGGTCTAAATGTGGGAAGTGTCTAGATAATTTCAACTTTGTCCAGTGCACACGATGAACAATTTTACATAACAGAAATCCATGTCCCGCACAAATAGAGGACTTATGTATCTTACTTAAAATTAAATCCCATTCCTCCTCTGATATAGCCCTGTCTAAGTCTTCCTCCCACGAAGCCTTTATTTTTGAAAGAGAAACATAGGTTGGAGTCAAAATTTTACTATAAAGTGTTGATATAATGCCTTTCCAATCTAAAGGGTTCTCTAGTAAGTAGTCATATGGGGAGCAAGAAGGTGAGGCAGGGAACTGGGAAAACATTTTACGTACGAAATCCCTTATTTGAAGATAACGAAAAAAGTTATTCCCAGAAATATTAAACTGTTTGGATATCTGCTGGAATGAGCAAAAAGACCCTTCCTGGTATAAATCACTGATTTCCCGAATACCTTTTGAATACCAACATGAAAATGATTTATCAGTTATTGAGGGACTAAAAACATGATTGTTACATATGGGAGATTTGGGAGACATAGATTGCCAGCCAAAATAACTTCTTATCTGCTTCCATATTCTTAATGTAGATCTGACCAACAAGTTTCCTGTAAATTTACTGCAGGGAAAAGAAAGAGGGGCATAGACCAAGGCAGCCAAGGAAGAAGGTAGACATGAGTTAGATTCAATCATTAACCAATGTAGAATAGGACGAATGTTTGAAGCCCAGTAATAACACTGAAAATTTGGCAGGGACATTCCTCCAAATGGCTTAGGGCGTTCTAAAAGACTCCTACTCATTCTGGCAGGTTTACCATTCCAGATAAATGAAATGAGAGCACTGTTAAGTCTATCAAAAAAAGAGCGGGGAATAAATATCGGAATACACTGAAAAAGATAAGTAAACTTTGGAAGTACATTCATTTTGATAGAGTTTATGCGACTTACAATTGACAGTGGTAATAGAGCCCAACGTTTTAAATCATGTTCCACTCTTTTCAGTAAATAAATAAAATTTTCTGTAAAAAGTTTAGAGAAAGTGTTGGTCACACGTACACCAAGATATGTAAATGATTGCGAGACTTTAAATGGGAATGATGAAAAACAAAAATCTCGGGCTGCCTTATTAATAGGAAAAATTTCACTTTTCTGTAGGTTCAATTTATAACCTGAAAGCTTACCAAACATGTCAAAAGTATTCAAGACCTGGGGTAGAGATTTTAATGGATCAGAGATGTATAAAAGCAGATCATCTGCATATAAAGAGACTTTATGTTCTTGGCCTCCTCTCATTATACCAGCTATTTTTACATTTTGACGCAGGGCAATGGCCAAGGGCTCAATTGCAATGGCAAATAAAAGAGGTGAAAGAGGACACCCTTGCCTTGTACCTCTATTAATTTTAAAATATGCTGATGAAGTATTATTGGTACGTACCGAGGCCAATGGAGACTTATATAGTAATTTGATCCAAGAAATAAAACTTTTACCAAAACCAAATTTATAAAGGGTATGAAATAAATAATTCCACTCCACCCTGTCGAATGCTTTTTCAGCATCAAGAAGGATCAGAGCTTCAGGTGTTAATGAAGACAGGGGATGGTAGATTATATTAAATAAACGCCTGACATTAAAAAAAGAGAATCTGTTTTTAAGAAAACCCGTTTGATCAATGGAAATTATATTTGGAAGAATTGATTCCAGTCTTGAAGCGAGAATTTTAGCTAAAACCTTAACATCGGCATTTAATAAAGAAATTGGGCGATATGAACTACACATATAAGGGTCTTTGTCCTTTTTCAGAATTAATGAAATCGATGCTTCCCGTAGAGATTGAGGAAGACAGGCCACATCCAGAGATTCATTGTACATGTTTAACAAAAAGGGGGCTAATTGTCCGGAGAACTTCTTTAAAAAAATCGACTGGGAAACCATCAGGCCCAGGGCTCTTACCACTTTGCATAGCTAAGATTGCCTTATTAACTTCTTCTAAAGAAATGGGACTATCCAAAGATTGCATAGCATCAGTACTGATGCAGGGCAATGAAAGGTCTTTAAAGAAAAAATCATAGTCCACATAATCAGGATCTTGGTCAGAAGCGTACAATGATTGATAAAATTCTGTAAATGCATTATTTATTTCTAAGTGACCTGACACTAGGACATTGCTTACTTTGATAGCTGAAATCATATGGGAAGCAGAGGATTGTCTAAGCTGGTGGGCTAAGAGCTTATGTGCTTTCTCCCCATATTCATATTGAACCTGCCTTGACTTAGTCAACATCTCTTCCGTGGATACGGTAGCAATAGTCTCAAACTCTGATTTTAACAAAAGGCGTTCTTTGAGTATGTTAGGTGAGGGGTTATTTACATATTGAGTTTCTAACTGAGATATTCGATCTGTCAGCTCTGACATTATTCTTGTCTGTTTTTTCTTTTCAAATGATACGCAAGATATAATTTGGCCTCTAATGTAGGCTTTAAATGTTTCCCAAACAGTACTGTGTGATACTTCTGAATTAGCGTTTATATTAAAGAAAAGATCTATTTGAGCAGAAATAGTTTGAACAAAATCCTCAACAGTTAAGAAGCGAACATTCAGTCTCCAGAATGAATGGTGTTGAAGTTTACACTCCAACTTTAGACTTAGAGTAAGAGGGGAGTGATCTGAAATAACTATTGCATTGTATGAGCACTGGTTGACTAAAGGTAGGAGCTTATTGTCAATTAAAAAATAATCTATACGAGAAAAAGATTGATGAACATGCGAAAAAAAAGAATAGCCTCGTGTAGATGGATTTAAAAACCGCCATACGTCTGTAACAGCATATTCCTCAAGGAAAGTATTTATTATTCTTGCCGATTTTGAAATGGTAACTCCTGTTGGAGTGGTTCTATCAAGTTGAGGGTTTAAACAAAGATTAAAATCTCCCCCAATAATCAAAAAGCTTGAGTGTAGATTTGGTATCCCAGAAAAAAATTTAGAAAAAAAATGATCATCATCAAAATTGGGCGCATAAATGTTCGCCAACACTACAGGGGTATTGAATAATATTCCAGATACCACAATATATCTGCCATTGCGGTCAGTCAAGACATCACGTAGATGAAAAGAGATGTCTTTATGAATTAAAATAGCCACTCCCCTTGCTCTACTTGAAAATGATGAGTGAAAGGATTGTGCGATCCATCTTCTACGCAATTTAATATAGTCCGAAGTTTTAAAATGTGTTTCCTGTAAGAATGCAATTTTAACTTGTAAACTATCCAAATGGGAAATCACTTTATTTAGTTTAGAGGGACGACCGAGACCTTTAACGTTCCAGCTAACAAAATTTATAACCCTACTTATAAATATGAAGGTAGGGGATAATTATTGAAAGTATTCTAAGTAAATGAAGTAGTATAATGTATTGCCACAATATAAAACCAAGAAAAAAAAACATGGAAAAATGGAAAAGAAAAAGAAAATAAATAACACATAACATTAACCACCCACCCATTTCAACACCTCCCCAAATCAGGTGTATACAAATCCCAATTACACAAGGACGGTACAGATTATGGATAACGCAGTATAGACCCTTTTACTGTTTGTACACAATGATGACGTGGCAGCGTATGCGCGCGCATTTAGGCAACGGAAGTATCGTAAGAATCAACAGTGAAGCAACACAAACAGTAAGTTATTTTAAAAAAATGGACTTTATCAACATTTTCAACACAGCTACCAGATCCGTGTACTATAGTGGAGTGGATAAAAGACGTTAGCAGATGGCCAAAAATAAAGTTGCCAGATACATATATACGTATATTAGTATATTATATTAGTGCAACCAAACGCAACAACGGGACATTTTGATGTTGAGAAACCGTTTTAATAAACTTTCTGAGTTACTACCACGTTAGAACTAATGGGGAATAACACCACTTCCGTTGCCCAAATGCGCGCGCAGGCTATTTGATCACGTGAGCTGTAAAAGGGTCTATACGCAGGCAAAGACCAAACTGAGCGCCTCCACAGATAAAAAAAAAAAAAACATTTAATTGAATAAACCCCAACATAAGTATCCAAACACTCAAAAAAAAGCAAACAAACAATTGACATATTCAAAGTGATTCCTTTTCAATCAAAACTGTAAATTTGTTAGTTTTGCATATAAGCAAACAATGCAATGCAAACAAATAATAAATAGGAAAGGAAAAAAAAATTACAAACTATCAAACGAAAATCAATATCTTACGTATCATCACCTAGGGAAAAAAAGAAAGTACCTTATAGGGTTGCAGAATAAACCACGTCTTCAAGGGATGATTACAGTCTCACTCTCAATGCAACATGAAGATTGTATATCTTCACGGCTAAATGTTTTAGTTTTTTTTACGTAGTCCATCGCTTTCTGAGGGTCTGTAAAAAGCGGTTCAGACTTGCCGGGCAAAGTAATTCGAAATTTAGCTGGGTGACGAAAGCCAAACCGAGCTCCCTGGACATTCCGTAAATATTTACGCACATCTCCAAAGGCTGTTCTTTTCTTAACTTCGCTGGGTGTAAGATCTGGAAATAGGAAAACAGGCTTTCCCTTGTAAATCAGCTTTCCGCTTTGACGCGCCTTTTGCATAATCTGTTCACGGATGTGGAAGAAATGAACCCTAATAATAAAGGGTCTCGACGGTTGTCCAGGTTTAGGTTTCGGCCGAAGTGACCTGTGGGCTCGGTCAAGCAGCGGATTTTCATCCAAGTTTAATAGGTCGCGGAGAAAGTTCGACATGAATTCTGTTGGGTGACCACCCTCTTCACCTTCATCGACTCCGATCAGCCTGATGTTATTTCTCCTTGACCTGCTTTCAAGATCCTCGCATTTTAAGGACAAAGTTTCAACCTCAGACTGAAGTTTAATCACAGTAGATTCAAGCTGTACAAGTGTGTCGCTAGCGGTTGTCGCAGAATATTCAATAGCCTTCAACCGGTTCTCATGGGCACCAAGCGACTCCTGTATTGTAGCGACGACTGAGGAGAACTCTTGTTTCACCGCGTTAATATCTAATTGAAGGCCACCAATAGCATTGTCAATCTTAATGCAGATATCATTTTTGATGGATTCAATCGCTTGTTTAAAAGTCTCAGTTGAAAGTAATTCCACATCATCTCTCGATTCAGCTGGGCCAACGCTAGCCGGATTAGCTCGCGTCACTTTGCCACCGCGTTTGTTGCCCGGCTCTGCCATAAGACACACAATATCCTCCGTTTTGTGTTCAAGGGCGATTAGGGATCACTTAACTTTTAAATCAGCGAGTTAGAAAATAATGAAATAAGTCTTAAGGTTTACTTATTGCTTAATTGAAATTGTATCTGTGGGGAGCTCATGAAAAGCGTGCTCACATCGTAACTCCTCCCAGCCAGTTTTTTTCAAGTTATCAGTGTTTGAAATGCCACCTAAAGAAATTTGCATTTAATTTAATTTTTTTATAAATTGACTTTTATATTATAGTAGTGGCAGCTCATGACTGCTCATCCGATGTGCACGTTCAAAATATGTGTTCGGAGTGTCATGTGTGTTGCTTGTGTTTTCAAAAAATGAGTTTGTTGCATCATGTGAACAATGTGCATCACGTGTTTTGTCAAAATAAGTGCCTGCTGCCACCCCTCAAAACCGTTTATGATAAGACGCTCACGTTCACACAAAATACACGCAAGACACTCCCTTAACAGAAAACTTTGATTACACATCAGATTATGCAAGCAAACGCAAGCGTCTCTTTTATAATAAACCCTTTTGACGCATCTGCAGAAGGCACGTGATGCACATAGGATCACTCGACGCGCAGAACAGATTTTTGAAAAACTGAACCACACACATGACAGGGCTACATACATGTTGTGACGAACTTCGAATCGAGCGCCCTCAAAAAAAGAAGTCATCGGACGCCACTGCATTATAGATCGCATTATAGATACTCCAAATTTGAATGTCAATATCAATTTGTATAAAGTTATGTGGTGAACCCTAGTATCCCATCAAGCAATAGCTGTCATTTCACTGTCTAACAATAGCCTTTATATTGTCCAACTATGAGTAACCCACTTCTATCCAAAAGAACCTTGAATCTGTTTAGGTGTCATTTTGCCCATAACTTTCGAGCTTGGCAATGGTTCGACATATATTACATTTTCAAAGGCAATCTAAATTTTGCCTTGTTTTATCCTAGATGTATGGGCTGTGTTTTGACAGCTATTTGCCGTCTTTGAAACGCGAAACTGCTTGGTGAGGTGTGTTCCAAATAACAGGGAACAAATCAGCATTATTAATTAAATCCATCTTCCAATGTTTTGTTTTAATACTTCTGTGCTGTATTTTTACCTTCATTTCAATTAAACATCCTGTGGGGCGTGGCCAATTAAATTTTGAAACAATTTCAATCGAAAGCAGCGTATGCATGTGCAAACACACACAATGTTCTGTATTTCGAATCTAATAGAAGTGAATCATCTCTGTCTGCACATCCGCTTGCGCTCATCTCTTACACATTACTGAACCTCAACGGAGCATGAATTAATGCTCGATCAAGCCAACAGACAAAGAGTCTGAGAGCACGACGTGCCAAATGGACTCGGGATAAGTAAAAGGAAAGAAGACGGTTAGTGCTGGATTTCACACAGACTCCATAAAAAGACCAAACTCACAAAAGACACCAACTCAAATATATTTAGGTAACTGAATTCAGGGAGCGTAACAAAAGCAATTACAGTTTACGGTAAGTGTTGGAAATGACCTAAATCTTTTGTTTGCCAAAAAATCTGTCATCATTATATCCCATGCTTGTAAACCACAGAAGAGATAAAGTCAACAAATGACTTTATTTCAATAATAGGCTATAAGATCAGACTGAAACTGTATTCAACTATAAGTCCAATATTTACTTTTAAAATATCTAACTCTTTACATTTACCCAAGTTTCTTTAAGTAAGTATCTGCATACATGGTCCAGTCTGTGCTCATTCCTAGAAAAGCAGGATAATCGAAACCAACATTCAGCCAAAGCAAAAAAATGTTAAGCCAAAAAAACATACCACACACGACATTTCCAGGAACTTACACCATGAAGCCTAAGGGAATTATATTACGCACTCAGTCATACACACAAGCACACAAGTAAAAGTACACACACACAAACGGACAGGAAACATGCGTGAGCGTGCAGGCATACATCAGGACACTAAAAGGAATTTAAGAGAATTCCAGTGCAGACCAGTTTTCTATGAGAATGAAAGTGCTTCATCAGTTTTTGCCTTCAAGCCATCAAAAAAACTTTAATCCTGTGCCACCACAAGTCAGGCTGGATGTAATTATGTGACAAAAACTTGTTGAGTAATAAAAAGGAATCATTAAAATTACATGCAATGATATAGAAAAACACCTTCTGGAAAATACAACGCTCATAAAAACATTTCCATGTAATAGCCACAAATCAAGTATGTGTCCCAAGTAATGTGTTAAAAATATTTGTTTTGGAAAACTACATTACCTACAACTTGTGTTGAGTAGCTATTTGAATCCATTTTATCATGAATGTTAGAATTTCATCATGTTCAAGGTTGCAATGCTGTGTTTACAAAGAAGAAACAAGGCCTATTTTCCTCGCAGTATTTTTCATTGCAGAATATATATATATATATATATATATATATATATATATATATATATATATATATATATATATATATATATATATATTTTTTATATATATATATATATTTATTTATTTATATATTTATTTTTTTATTTATTATATCGATACATAAATAGCCCAAGAAATAATTTCTAAAGCTCAGTTGCTATCAAGAATACAAAAGCAATTGCATACTCATTTCTCTTTTCCAACTCTTTTCCAGTTGCCACACTATGTCCACTATCATGTGTCCACTATCAAAACATCATAAGCTATGATCCACAATATATTATTTTGGCCATAATACTCCCTTTAAATCCTTCAATACTTCATAAGAAATTAAGAAAATAATTAATTAAATATATGATTACTATTTAAATTGGAAACTACAAATAGTGAATCAAAACATTTAATGAAAAAGAAGAATGATTAAACGTAAAAAGTACAATATGATGTTTTTTGACTTGTAGTGATAACATTTTTAAATAAGGTTTTATGTACGTTTACTTTTTATACAAGCCAATACAGTCACATTCAAATTAATATTTTTTTAAAATTGCTTTGACTATATTATCAACTTTACTCTTTTATTACATTTACCTTTTTATGAGACATTTCACTCTATTTGATGCTAGACCACTGTATTTATACACTGCAAATGTGTTTTTGTTTTGCATCATCTTTGAGAGGAAACTTTAGGTCATACGTTTGGTACAGTACAACAGTGTTTGTTTATATATAAGCACATTTGGTTGTCTTCTTACCTGGAGCACCTGGAAACTATGCTTTGGACCAGAATGGATCTCCTACAGACTTTGATACCAAGATGGACAACAGAAGAACCAGACCAGACCAGCACAGGGTGATTCACCAGAGCAATGAGTCAATCACGTCCTGCTATAAAAGGAAGAATCCTGCTTGAGTTTCTCAATGTGCACATCAACACACCAGAGGTAAGCACTTATTCACACACGCTCGTGTGCGCGTGGTCGTGAAACATCACAACATAACTATCTTATCTATGACACAGATAATAAGAAATGTTGACGTGATTGACTTGAATATTTCTTCATTTTTTACAGATGTTGTTATTATCATTTCTTAAACGGACAAATTAATTTCAGTTTTGCTTTCATTTCAGTTTTGTTTCGTTAAAACAGAAGTTTGGATTTACAAGTAACTTACAAAAAATGCATCATTTTAAGAAACTGACCTTTTGTGACTCCTGGATACTCAAATACTGCACACAACCAAGTGTAAAAATACATATGGACTGTCTGCAATACAAAATATTAATATTACTGCAATGTAAATGACTCTTTTGCAGAAAGATGCACTCATCGCTGATCTTTATCTCCATCTCAATGGCAGCCCTGGTGGCCCTTACTGTCAGCCGACCCACAGCCACATTGGACGTGATACGGATAATGACTCGAACCACCATCAGCAGAATTAAAAAAATCAAAGATGAGGTACATTTTATGTGCAAATGTGTGACCTTGGACTACAAAACCAGTCATAAGTAACACGGGTATATTCAGCAATAGCCAAATATACATGTATGGGTCAAAATATAGTTTTTAATGGCAAAATTAAGTACAGATCATGTTTTATAAAAATATTTTGTAAATTTTTTTAATAACGTAAATTAAAAAAATATTTATTTATCATTAGTAATTTGTGCTGCTAAGCACTTTATTTGGACAACTTTAAAGGCAATTTTCACGATATTTAGATTTTTTTTTTTTTTTTGCACCTTCAGATTTTCAAATAGTTGTATCTCGATCAAATATTGTCCTATCCTAACAAACCATCCATCAATGGAAAGCTTACTTTTTAAATAATTTGACTGTTTTTGTGGTCCAGGGTCACATATAATCTGCATGTATTTTCAGCAATAAAGTTGTAGTTTAAGTTGTAGTATTATGCTTTTATGTAAATTAATGTAATGTAATATAAAATGTCTGTATTAAATTATGGTTTGTATGTAGTCACAGTTAAACATGAGGAAAGTCACAGAGTTTTTAGCAACATCATCAACAGTGAACATTATTACTATTGAAATACACAGAGTTAATTTTTATTCATTGGAATATAATACGTAATTCAACAGATGTTTCTTGGGTTAAATGTTTTGTATATGTTTGGTATATTTTACAGTATTACAGAATCTAGTAATTGTATACACTAAATGCCAAAAATATGAAATTGTGGCTCTGGAACAACAAAACTGTCATAAGGGTAAATTTTTTAAAATTAAGATTTTTAAATCATACAATTATTTATACAAATGCGACTATTAAAGTTGTCCAAATGAAGTCTTTTATATATTTATGGTAAGAATGCAGAAAAAATCTTCATGAAACATGATCTTTACTTAGTATTCAAATGATTTTTGGCATTTTTATCAATCGATAATTTTGACCCATACAATGTATTGTTGGCAATTATTGCAACAAATATACCCATGCTATGATTGGCTTTGCGGTCCAGGGTCACATTTAAAGTATAAAACAGTTAATCTGTATACTATTCAATTTTAGCATCATTCACGACTCTCTGCGTGAAATCCAGGCTAAAATTGCATCATCTAATGATGAGATTATAAGCATCAAAGTTTGATTTGACTCACCGATTTCACAATGATTTCAATCTTTTTCATGACCTTACTCAGTCAATATTAAAGATATCAAGGTTATATTTTCACAGAATGTTCTTTACATTATGTAGGATGGTTTAACAACAAATTGCAAAAAAAAAAAAATACTTAAACTGGATTTTCACAAAATGTAACATGTCTTCACAGCACTTCCAGATGTCTCCAGAGATTGACTTTCACGGTCCTGACATTGACACCCCTATTGATGGTCTCACTTCTGTCATGGTTCACCTGAGCTACCTGCAATTAAGGTTGCAGGTGCCCGTAGCCCAGCATCTGCGACAGGTCCAAGTGGACTTAGAAACTCTTCTTGGCACATTGGAGGGACTAGCTATCTCACAGAGCTGTCCCCTACCCAAACCCGAGACCCCGGTGAACAAAGCCGACACAGACTTCCCCGTCACCTCCAACTATCGGTACCTCCTAGAGCTCCAGAGGTACCTGGATAAGCTCAGCCTGAACATGGAGAAGCTAAAACAATGCAAAGATACGGATCCGGTCGTGACGCTTACATTCTTAAATGAGTAAGCCACGTGTACTTACGTCTATGCAGCACGCTAAAACTATGCACATGAGGATTAGTTCTCTAAATTATTATTTTTTTAACTTATTAGCAATGATTTGTTTTGTGTAACTTTCCAAATTGTTTTTATACTACAGTTCACACTACAGCTTAAAATAGTGCCTTAGATACATAACTATTTTCTAAGCTATATTTATGCTGTTTCATATTGTAACAGAGACTATGCACTGAGAAAGTTTGCACTTGTATGTAGCTGTTTTTGTTATTTTTTCTATTGGACATGAATACTGATGAATTGTGAAGCTTTGAAAAATGTTTAAAGCGTTTATAATAAATCGTTATGTTTATATATATAAAATCTCATTGCCTTTTCTTGTTTACAAAAATATCAGACAATAATAAAAAGGTTGGTAGTAAAAAACAAATATTGGTCACATTTTTGGGAGGGGTTTTTGCCCCTTAGTGATTTGTAAAAGGCCAATTTAATTTACTAGAATTATATAGGATAAATCATATAGATCTGTTTACTAAATTTTATAGTAAAACACACAGGCCTGGATTAACAGACATAATTAGATTAAGTCAGACCTCTGGTATATTTAAGATATGTAAATGCAAGTTATTTTAAGATAAGACACCTTAAGCCTTGTCTGTAAAACCGGGCCATAAGGTTTTAGTATGCAGATAAAAGTCCCCATACTGTATTTATTGCTATCATTGCTTAGTATTTGGTTTGGCTGCAATAAAATCAACCAACTCTGTTTCAATTACCATATAAAATATTTCAATATGTTATATTGTGATGATACTCACCTGTTGGTGAATTAATTGTTGTTAATGAGGTCCTCCTATGAACCCAGTTTACTAATGCTAATTCAAGCATCCAGCTCAGTAACGTTAACGCGAAAGGTAATGACAACTCAACTGTCGCCGTTCTGACAGGAAAGTGCGTATAAAGTAATGTTATCAAAAATATTTCAGAAGAAACACGGTTTAATTGACGTTACTTATTAAATTTCCTGATAACATTATAATGTTGGCCAGGTAGCATTTACATATTCTATTATATTTTTAGGCTAATTTTTACATGACACTGGTCAGACCAATCGCTGCGCGTGCAACTTCATTAACGACGTGCCACTACAAAACAAAAGACCGGTGGCGTAAAGTGATTCTTTTATTGGCCCTTCGTGATAAAGGTATTTGATATTTTTATTAAATATTTTATTTACATATTATCTGACTTCTTGCTTTAATATGATATTTTTATAATATATAATGTTTCTATTAAGAAAATATTTTTGTCAGCTATTAAACTTTAGCAGTTAGCGTCACGAGGCTTTCACAAAGTGTCCAGCAACACAAATATTTATTAATTGTCAAAAAATTTGGCATTCGATCATGGGACTTCGTCCTTAGGATGTACAATTTCTTTACATAAAATGTCTAAAGCATATTATAAGAGATGAAGTTTTTAGGCACACCTGCTATGACCGCCAAAGTGTAAACGTTTGAAAGGTCAGAAGTGTGGACTACCTCGTTCAGGTATGGTTCTCTGATTTAAATAGTTGTTTCTATAAATGCATAAAATACAAATGACATCAACAGACTTGAAGGTCAAATGTTTTTACTGCTTACTTTAAATCTATGCTAAACGCCACCTAAAACTAAAGTCTATAAACAGATTTTTATTGTATTATAATTATGTGCATGTAGTTGCTAAGATGTTTGTATTTTTAAACGCATGATGCGTTGTTAAAACCTACTATAACCCCAAATACATTTATTTACTTAAAATTCTTAATTAAAAGTCCATATTCATTTTTAACTACCCAATAGGCTAATTGAAGACTCATTCCTTTTAAGTCTTGCTAAGGGTGCATATTTTTTCATCTGTTCTGGTTATGTTCAAATATTGTCTTTCTAGCAGTAGTTTGTATGTCACTTTTAAACCTCTAGTTTGAAACTTTTTTTTTCTCTGGGAAAATAAATCCAATATCGTATTTATATAATAGATTGAGTATTTGCTGGCCTAGACGATGGGGTTTTTTAATATAAGATTTCAGGTCCTTTTTTGTTTCGTAAATATAGTTATATTTGTCATGTTCAGTGTTCGTGCAGTTAGATTTAACTTTGAATGCTTAACTAGTCCAGATGTTGGAGAATGTTAAAGGTCAGTTTTGGGGTAATATTAGGTGGAACAACTGACAACCCTGGTCTGAATTTTGAGTTTACTGGAAAAAAGACTGTAGGCCTGCTGAATCAAGATTTTCAATACAATGTACAATAATATTATTAGGAGAATGAATAGCTGGGCCCGGTTGCATAAAGCACCTTAAGTGTAATTTTTCCTTAAGTTCACCCTTATGTTTTCCTGTAAATGTAAGGGTGTTGCGTCTTCATGGCAACAATAGTATTTTATAACAACAAAAGCTGTCGACAAACCCTTTGAACGTAACCCTTACATTATTATTTTAGGTATAGGAATTTACCCCTTAAGTGTCATACTTAAGGAAAAAACTTAAGGTGCTTTATGCAACCGGGAGTTTTGCTTGTTCAGTTTCATACTTTTCCCAACTGTTTGGTGTTTTAAATGTTTTGGGTTTTTTTTATTTGTTGAATGTTAAAAATCAGTTCTTATCGGGTTCAAGTAAGCTTTCGAATGAAGCTTTTATTCTGTACCACTCGAGGGCAGCAAAAGCTTATTTGTGCTCCAGGTTTTTATATAAGGTATTTTCAGCAGATGCTTCTCTTACAGCCAACATGAAACATTTTACGTTCCAATTCCATTTGAGATGAATACCAATCCTTCTCCGACCCAAAGTACAAGTGTAGAAATGTTTTGCATTGAAACCAATTACAGTTGCCGAGCAAATCTAGAATCAAAACAACACATTAAAAACAGAAAGGCAAATCTAAAAACAAAATGCAAAGTCAAAAAAACACACACAACGACAAATCCAGTGACAAAATTTAAAGTCAAAAAACAAAATAACAAGGTAGGTACACTGCGTAAATGGACTAGTTACTGCTTATTGGACAAAACCCCTGTCAATCAAGATACACAAAGTACTGTACAGCTGGTAGCAGAGTGTGCACATGTAAATGTATTGCCCTTGGTTAAAATTTTGCCAATTTTGCAGCTAATGTGCAAAAAATGGCTAAAAAATGTGCTAAGAAAAGTTTTAAAGGGGACATATTATGAAAATCTGACTTTTTCCATGCATGTTTAAGTGCTATAATTGGGTTCCCAGTGCCTTTATCAACCTATAAAATGTGAAAAAGATCACCCCAGTAACTTAGTTTTGGTAAACAATTCTCTGCAAGCATGTGAAAAAATTGGTCATTAAATTTTGGCTTCCCTTGTGATGTCAGAAGGGGATAATACTACCCCTTAATCTGTACTATACCACCACGGCACTGACATTTTTATTGCAAAGATCAACTCATTTCATTTTAAAGCGCACCCAAAAACGGCACATTTTTGCTCACACATACAAAGTGCCAATTTTAACATGTTATAATAAATTATCTATATGATATTTTAAGCTTAAAGCAACACTATGTAGTTTCCATGTAAAAATGACTTACAGCTCCCCCATGTGGTTGAAAAGCGCAACAGTCCCTTGTATCAGACACTCTTCTGCAGGCAGGGGGAGAGGCGGGCTGTGTGCTCTACCCTCCACTGCCACTTTCAGAGTGTGCTTATAGCAGCTAGGAGGCTGCTCAGGTTCCAGCAACAGTACAATTTGTCCAGTTAAAAGTTGTTCTATCACTGAAATAATTTTAGAGACATTATTTAAAGGTAAAAAAACTACATAGTGTTGCTTTAACATACATACTCTGGGGACACCAAAGATTTATTTTAAATCTTAAAAAAGTCTAATGTCTCCTTTAAGAGACTTTGCAGGTACAGTAGAGGCCATTTACACATTTTAAATAAGACTTAAGTCCAAAATGTGGTTTTGGAGATAAACATCTCATTGAGAACTAAATAAAGTTATGCAAGTGAAATGGGTGGATACGCTGTTCCCTGTTTCCAGTTGTCCCCTCCCCCTCTATTGTTTCCCTGTAGACATGTATTGTTCAGGATTGGGACCAGCGAAATAGGATTGACCTTCCTCTGTGCAAGGTTCAGAGATTGCAACAGACTTGACATCATCCCGTCCTCTTCCTTTGTAGTTCTGTTTATATTTTTGCCTTGCACTGGTTTTGTGTAATATCACTGCGTGTGTATTTTGCCCCTTGGCCAGACACAGGGCTTGATGCATTAAACATGCGCGCATTGATCCAGTATAATCTGCCTGCATGCCAATGCATTACATTGTCTCCTGTGGGTTTCTATCTCTCTTTTAATCAGTTTGTTCATACTGTAACTCTTATTGGTGCATAACCTCTTCAAACACAAAAAAATACTTGCTAACAGGTTTAACGTTCTTGCCATGTGTGTCATTATTTGCCAATGGTCAAAGATTGGAAAAGCATATAGCCTATATTACATAACTCAACTGGAAAACATATGTGCAAACAAATACGCCAACACAGATGTTTATCATGCATTGATATGTGCAGTGCTGGAGCGCCCACACGCATCACCAGCATTCATCTCTTTTGAACTTGAAAAAAGCTGTACATTTATGGTGCAGTGAGATCAACTAGACATTACCTGTAGTTTATAAAGTAAAGCTCTTCGTTTTGTGGTTATGCTTTTATTCAAAACTTGTACTTTAATTGGCGGGCAGACTACAAATCTGTTTCTGTTTGCACATATATCATCTATATGAAGACATATATTACACAGTTACACAGCCTTGGTATTGATTCAGACTGTGAACTGACATGTTGGTGTATGAGCACCTCCACCTGCCTTTGTCTCAGAGGAATTCTCTATTTATCTACACTCGGATGAATTAATTCTTATAACTGTACAGTAAATATGAAATTAAAGAAATATTTGCATTGCATCTGGTTGTGTGCATCATCCATTTAAAGCTACATCCATTAGTTGGACAATTGCACATGAAAGGCAACTTGTGTCTTTTAGCTTTGTTAAAAAAAGACTGTTATGGTTCATTGTTCCCTGGAGACAAAGGTACTTATCCCCATCACAGACAGCCTTTGTGCTTTTCTCCGGATGCTGGGGGGTGGGTGAACATGAGGTGCTGTGGAGTCAGGAGGGGAAACCCTGCCCACCTTAACCTAGTCAGTGCAACTCAGACAGTTACAGAGAACGATATGGAGTCAGAGCTTAATGCTCATGTACCTAGTATGTTATAATGTGATTGTAACTAAATATTTAACTGTACAGGTTTGTAAGCATGTGTAGAAGCCACATGTGAAATAAGAGTAAACAGCATAAAGTTTTAATGAAAGAACACTAAAAGGGATCACTTTCGATTTTCAGTGGTTAACTGTAAACAACTGCAGAATATTTGCCACAATGAAACTATTTTTATGTAGCTGTAGGCAATGCATGAGTTTGTTTGCTATGTTGAGCGTAATGACCAAGTGATTTTCATCTGTGCAGGGGGGCTATGAGTTTATTTCATTTTAAGAATGGATTTTTTTTGGAAGTGGACCATGGCCAAAATATAAAAGGTGGACTGTGTCTTGCTTCTGGCTAGATTTTTTACTTTAATGGAAAATTGAAAGCAGGGAAGAAATTGCATTGAAATTTAATAATAATATTAATAAATGTGTGTTTGCAAAAACTATTTTGCCCATAGTCAGACTGTGAGGACATAATACAAAATGGAATGGGATGTACTTTCAAATCTTGATCTAGATTATGTGCCAATGTTTATCTTCAAATGTAAAGTCAACTTGAAATATCTCTAACCCTACAGTGAACCTTAAAGGGACACTCCACTTTTATGAAAATATGCTAATTTTTCAGCTCCTCTAGTTAAAAAATTGAGTTTTACAGTTTTTGAAACCATTCAGCTAGTGATGCACCGATGTATCGGCCGCCAATATTTATCGGCCGATTTTTGATGAATTTGAAACCATCGGCATATCGGCAATAGCACGAGAAAGGCCGATACCGATTGTTTATTAATTAACTGCATAAAGAAATCCATGATATGTAAAAAAGAAAAAATGAGTTAATGTTGTTAATAAAATAAATGCTGAATAGCAAAAACCACCTTTTAAGGTTGTCATGCTGTCTTATTATATTAGTTTTAGCTTAATTTGTGCCTCTATTTTTATGTTGGTCAGTTGAATGTTAATTAGATCCAATCCATGTTCAGTAAAAATTATTTGATGCAGAAATAAACTAGCAAGACCAGCTGTATAGTATTGTATACAAGTGTTTAATATCGGTATCGACCAGTTGTTGTCTGTTTAAATCGGTATCGTTATCGGCCCAAAAAACACCTATCGGTGCATCCCTACATTCAGCCGATCTCCAGGTCTGGCGGTACCACTTTTAGCATAGCTTAGCATAATCAATTGAATCTTATTAGACCATTAGCATCGCGCTCAAAAATGACCAAAGAGCAATATTTTTCCTATTTAAAACTTGACTCTTCTGTAGTTACATCATGTACTAAGAAGGACGGAAAATAAAAAGTTGGGATTTTCTAGGCAGATATGTCTAGGAACTATACTCTCATTCTGGCGTAATAATCAAGGACTTTGCTGCCGTAACATGGGTGCAGCAGGCGCAATGATATTACTAACGCCCGAAAAAAGTCCCCAGCTATTGAAAGTTACCAAGGGGACTATTTTAGGGGCACTGAGGAATGTCACTGAGGGATATCCTTATTGAGCCTGAATGAGAATATAGTTTCTAGCCATATCGGCTTAGAAAATCCCAACTTTTAATTTTTCGTCCTTAGTACACGATGTAACACCGACGTTTTAAAAAAGGAAAAATTCTCTTTGGTGCTAAACTCTTTGGTGATGCTAATGGTCTAATCAGATTCAATTAATTGTGCTAAGCTATGCTAAAAGTGGTACTGCCAGACCCAGAAATCAGCTAAATGGATTCCTCAAATGTTTAACTCAAAGGGAGCTGAAAAATTAGCATATTTTCAAAAAAAAGTGGAGTGTCCCTTTTAAATACAACCTTAACCCCGTATTAAACTTCAAATATACACAACACTGAAGTCAACATTATGTATAGGCTACCCATAATCTTAAAAAAAAAACTTCAAATGCATTTATTTGCATACTTACTTCTACAGTCATACATCAACATTTAAAAGTCACAAATTTGCCAATCAACACCCTGTAAAACTCTAATGTACACCCAATCTTAACCTCCAGAAGCACCCGAACTCAGTTCAGTTTTAGCCTTATGTGACTGCTCTCGTGAGATACAGATCTAGAGCAAAAAAGTAAAAATAGTTGTGTGTGAATGTGGTATATAATGTCAAACTGGCATTGAGACTTACAGGCTCCATCCATTTTGACAGCTGGGCTTTGCATCAGGAAATTATGTTTCCTTGGGATGGGACAATTCTGATTGTTTCTAAATGTGGGAATTCTATGGGATCACAGAAAAAAATAATATCCAAGAATGCTCCCTCTCCCAGGAGAAACGTTGAGAATGGATTTATAATTGGCTATCTTTGACCGGGATCAGAGATCACCTCTTGACAAAAAAGTGTGGCAAAAGACTATAGGTGCTAATGTTATGCAACATGCTGGTATGAGAAAAACGGTTCATTCGAATGCTGTGTTAAAGGGACACTCCACTTTTTTTAAAAATATGCTCATTTTCCAGCTCTCCTAGAGTGAAACATTTGATTTTTACCGTTTTGGAATCCGTTTAGCTGAACTCCGGGTCTGGCTGTAGCACTTTTAGCATAGCTTAGCACAATCCATTGAATCAGATGAGACCATTAGCATCGCGCCTAAATAAATAATCAAAGCATTTCGGCCACAGTAGGCATAGTGATATTACGCACTGCCCGAAAATAGTCCCCTGCCATTGAAAGTAACCAAGGGGACTATTTCCAGGCTGTGCGTAATATCACTACGCCTGCTGCAGCCATGTTATATCTGAAAAGTAACTGATTATTATGCCAGTTTGAGAGTATAGTTCCTAGCCATATCTGCCTAGAAAATCGCTAGGGTGGCCATTCGTGCCAGTTACGCCGGACACGTCCCGAACAGGATTTCGGGTTTGTTCTCTGGAAGTCGCATTGCTCGACCACATACGTCATCGAGGTTCTCACATTTCAGTTGAAATACATTAGAAAATTAAGATTTATTTCTTTTAAGACATACAATCATTGTAGTTTCATTCTTACCTTGCTTTTCTGAAATTGAACCCGAAATATTAAACCTTGATGACGTAAGCGGTAAACAAACGCGACTTCCGGAGAAAGAACCCGAAAACGTGTTTGGGACCTGTCCGGCGGAACTGACACGAATGGCCATCCTAAAAATCGCATCTTTAAATTTTCCGTCGGTCTTAGTACACTATGTAACTACAGAAGAGTCAAGTTTTAAATGGGAAAAATATAGAATCTCTCTGGTTTTATTTTTTAGCGCGATGCTAATGGTCTAATCAGATTCAATGGATTGTGCTAAGCTATGCTAAAAGTGCTAGCGCCAGACCCAGGAATCAGCTGACTAGGTTCCAAAATGGTAAGAATCAAATGTTTAACTCTAGGGGAGCTGGAAAATGATTTCAAAAAAGTGGAATGTCCCATTAGGGCAAATAACACTGACAGACATCTAGAAATGAGGTTTCAAATCTTTTGAATACATTAAATGTATAAGTTCAGATTGCTAAGTCATTTCAAGGTTGATTCACGCTGAAAAGTGTAAAAAGTGTTGCTCTGTCGCGTTATCAAAAGTCACTACAGACCTTGGGAAGGAAAAATCTGTTTGGCTGACCAAAGGAACATGGAAAAGTGTTTGGAAAAACATGCTCACAGACATAATACACAGAAATAACACTGTTCACCTTCAAGTGAAATGTGATAAAGCTGATGTAAATAAAAGAAATGGCAGAAGCTGTGGTTTCCATCATATAATCCCTGTGTGTTTTGCATCTGTGGGAGCTTCTTAATTCCTTGATGTTGTTTCCTAGTGTACTTGCTCTCTGCTCTCTAACAATCTGTTCAGTGAGCTGTGACCAGATATCGTGCATCCGAATCCCATGCTAGACTACTGATGCTAGACTACTGATGAGGGGAGGAGAGAGAGAGAGCGAGAGAGAGAGAGGGCAGGGGAGGGAGAAAGTGCAGCAGAAAACAATTTCTCCCACACGGTAGGGAGACGGATCGCTCTCTCTCTCTTTCCTGCATTGGAGTGCTGCTGGTTCCTCTGGATTTTCTATTTCCTCTCCTCTGGAGGAACGGTGAGTTTCTCCTGGTATCATTCATCTCTCACACTGCGCAAAATGTCTATGGAGGTTACAGTCTCACTGCAGGTGATCCTGGGTAGGTGGCTGGTTGGCTAGGTTCTGTATACATCAGGCTTACAAGATTAACAACCTCAGCTTGGTGTGTGTTTGCATGTGTCATGTTAATAAACATCTGTCATTTTGCTTGTAGTCACTCGACTAAACACGGTAGATGTTTCTCATGTAGACACGTATGTGCAGTGTGGGTAAAGCTCTGCATTTCAGATGCATTCGGCTCTTCTGGTAACCATGGCGAAGGCGGGCAGCGTAGCTGCCTGGTAATGGAACGGTGCATCTGGGATAATCAGGTGATCTGAAGGATGCTTGGAGAGAAAAGCTCATGAAACATTAGCTTGACAGGTCATTCATCATGTGTTAAGTGGAATTGACTCCGGGAGGAGCATTGTTCTGTGCGCGGAAAGCGGGGTGGAAAACATTCAAAATGTGTCAAATCTGAAAACATTGTAATGTCGAATAAAAATGTGGTGTCAGAAATGTCAACAGGTTGTTCAGACAGGATTGATCGCATGTTAATGTCTTCATAAATATGCAGAGATGCATTTGGTTGATAGGCACATCAGATGTTGTGAGTTTGTGATATTATGGGCTCTGCCCGTGCTGTTATATCATAGAGTGACATTTCAACCTGAATGTAAAGAAACAACCAGACCTTGGAGCAAAACCAGTCATAAGGGTCATCTTTTTACTAGATAAGCTTTCCATTGATGTATGGTTTGTCAGGATAGGACAATATTTGGCAGAGATACAACCATTTGAAGAAATTAGAAAATTGTCTTTAACGTTGTCCAAATGAGATCCTCGCAACACATATTACTAATGATAAATACATTTTTGAAAAATTCACGGTAGAAATGTATCTTAAATTATAAAAATATCTAACACAATATCTAATATGTAACACAATCTTTACTTAAAGGGGACAATACTTTTATTTAGATGTCAAATAAATCTTTGGTGTCCCTAGAGTACATATGTAAAGTTTAAGCTCAAAATACCATACAGATAATTTATTATAACATGTTAAAAGTGCCACTTTGTAGGTGTGAGCAAAAATATGCAGTTTTTGGGTAGGGCTGGGTATTGGCTAGGGCCTCACGATACGATACTTATCACGGTACAATGTATCACGATACGGTACGCTGCATGCTGCGATACATTGCAATGCTTTTCTTTTTTTTATCAAAAATGTAAAAATAGAGCTGATTTTTTTTACTTTAAGTGCGTCCACATGAAAGCTGCAGGTGTTTTAAAATTTTCTGCCATTTTTTCACTCCCGCTAACTTCTGAGACATTGGCCATAAATGACAAACAACTGGACAGCGACAACTACAGCAGTGGCAGAGGATGTTTTTTTACGCAACCAGAGGGATTATCCTTTTTTTATATCGATAGTAGATTATAAAATAGCTACACTATCGTGAAAAAAAGTATCGTGATAGTTTGCTGTATCCATATTTTTGCACAGCCCTATTTTTAGGTGTGTCCTTTTAAATGCAAATGAGCTGATGATGATTATTGGTTGTCCAATACTAAGTTTAAGTTCCCTCACTGTCTATTTCTCAGTCCTTTGAATGCCTTTTCATACTATAGTATTTCAGGACAAAGCTAAATTTAGACCATAAACCACAAGAAGCACCGGACCATGGCTGCATTAGTTCATGGTTGGGTTAACCTGGGGTTAAGTTTAGCCTAATGGCCTTAGCTGTCCCTTTAGACCGGATTTAAAGGAAAACCCATTTAGGCGTCTGTTCATTTTTATGGCTGCAGGTCAAAACACCCCTCCCCCACGGTGTCTGTAGGACAAGAAGCAGAAAACCGTCGTGAATAAATCAGTCAGTTTCTTCTAAGAGGTGATCCGATGATTCCCACAGCAGTCATGCACGTCTGGGGGCCTGTTAAAATAATTGATACCATGACGAGTCAATCCATCGCCACTTAAGGAGGTCCTCGATGCTAGAAATCCTCTTAAGCACACATATATTGAGAGAAGAACATTTTGACCCAGACTTTGAACTTACAAAGTCCTGATTCCTCTCCTTAAATGAAAGACAATCATTGCTTCTCAATGTTTAACCAATACTTTGAATCAAGAATGCAATTTGATAAACAAGGTGACAGATGGTAACTCTCAGACAGTGGCGGCTGGCGACTTCTTTTTTGAAGCGCACGATGCAAAGTTCGTCACAACATGTATGTAGCTTGTCATGTGTGTGGTTCGTCATTTCAAAATATGTGTTCTGCGCTTTGAGAGATCGTGCATCACGTGTCATGCCAAAATAAGTGCCTGCTGCCTTGAACTTGAACTTGAAAAGAGACGCTTGCGTTGCCAGATACTCGCATAATCTCATGCATAATCAGAGTTTACTGTTAAGGGAGTGTCTTGTGGGTATTTTGTGAACGTGAGCGTCTCTTTTATCATAAACGGTTTTGACGCGTGTGCAGCAGGCACTCATTTTGACAAAACACGTGATGCACATGGTTCACATGACGCAACAAACACATATTTTGAAAACACGAGCAACACACATGACACTCCGAAGACATATGTTGAATTTGCGCCCCTCGGATGAGCAGTCACGAGCCGCCACTGATAAAAGACTATAAAAGTGTTTGGATAATTCGTATTTTGATGTGAATCTTTATTAGGTGTGAGAATAAAGTTCGTCACAGATGGGCATTGTGGGTAACAGGCAGTCCAAAGAAGGACCACTTCCAAAACATATAAAACCCTGCAAGGGAGAGATTTTAGGCAAAGAATAAATGTGTGATGTTAAATCACGAATACCTCTTGGAAGCTCTCTTTTCCTTTTTTCTGCTTGAGTGATTACATCCTCCGCTGGCAAGACCTTTCTCTGGCAGACACATAACAATGAGAGAAAGAATAAACAAATGGATGAAGAAAGAAAGAGTGTTGTAATAAACCTCAAAGCTATACAGTCATTAAGGTTTCCTGTTTGGCAGAGGCTCTGACACAAACACACACACACATAGCGTTTGAGATACTGTGTAACAAGCTCCTGTGGGGTCTGATTTACACAAGCTATTAACACAGACCAAACTGTTCCTCACATTTAAGAGGAATTTTTTACATATCTGACCGGCAGTGATGTAGTCTTTAATAGTGAGGTTGTGGGAGATGGGACTCTCAAAGCTCAAACCAGGTGGTGAATGGTGTGGTAATGAGTGAGTAGTCTAGTTAGTAATGACAGTAATGACCATGACTCAACTACCTGAGAGCTGAAAACTAACAGCGCCCTCTGTTTAGAGATTACGCAATTGAAAGCAAGACCAGAGGAGATGTACAGTATCCACCTACAGTCACACCCAACAGTAGCACCACACTCATACAGGAAGCAAATCAACCTACGACTGCATTTTAGCCACATTGAGATTAACGCAAGTTAACCGGGGTTTAATAGAATCAAGAAAAAGCAAAACCAGCCCAACGCGGAGGAGGGAACATTTGCACTTGGGCTTGCATAGTTTTGACTAGATGAGATACAGCTACTGCCTAATAGTAAATCCCATAAAATGTTGGGTTTAGGGTTAGGTTTGGGGGGGTTAAGATGACAACAGCAGTTTTGGCTAGATGTGATACAGGTACAGCCTAAATCCTTTGAAATTTTTGGTTTAGGGTAAGCTTTTGGGGTAGAATTGGGATGTAAACAGCGGTTCTGGCTAGATGGGCTACAGCTGAAGCCTTAATCTTTTGAAATGTTGGGTTTAGGGTTAGTTTTGGGTGTAGGATAATGATGACAACATAAGTTCAGGCTATGGGATACAGCCATGGCCTTAATCCTGTGAAATGTTAAGTTTAGGGTTAGTTTTGGGGTAGAATTGGGATGAAAACAGCGGTTCTGGCTAGATGGGCTACAGCTAAAGCCTTAATCCTGTGAAATGTTGGGTTTAGGGTTAGTTTTGGGTGTAGGATAATGATGACAACATCGTTTCAGGCTATGCAATACAGCCATGGCCTTAATCCTGTGAAATGTTAAGTTTAGGGTTAGTTTTGGGGTAGAATTGGGATGAAAACAATGGTTCTGGCTAGATGGGATACAGCTGCAGCCTTAATCTTGTGAAATGTTGGGTTTATGGTTAGTTTTGGGTGTAGGATAATGATGACAACATCATTTCAGGCTATGGGATACAACTACAGCCTTAATCCTGTGAAATGTTGGGTTTAGGGTTAGTTTTGGGGGTAGAATTGAGAGGAAAACAGTGGTTCTGGCTAGATGGGATACAGCTGCAGCCTTAAACCTGTGAAATGTTGGGTTTAGGGTTAGTTTCGGGGGTAGGATAATGATGACAACATCATTTCAGGCTATGGGATACAGCTACAGCCTTAATCCTGTGAAATGTTGGGTTTAGGGTTAGTTTTGGGGGTAGAATTGAGAGGAAAACAGTGGTTCTGGCTAGATGGGATACAGCTGCAGCCTTAAACCTGTGAAATGTTGGGTTTAGGGTTAGTTTCGGGGGTAGGATAATGATGACAACATCATTTCAGGCTATGGGATACAGCTACAGCCTTAATCCTGTGAAATGTTGGGTTTAGGGTTAGCTTTGGGGGTAGAATTGGGATGAAAAACAGTGGTTCTGGCTAGATGGGATACAACTGTAGCCTTAATCCTATGAAATGTTGGGTTTAGGTTTGGGGTTAGGATAAGGATGACAACATCATTTCAGGCTATGCGATACAGCTACGGCCTTAATCCTGTGAAATGTTGGGTTTAGGGTAAGCTTTTGGGATAGAATTGGGATGAAAACAGGGGTTCTGGCTAGATGGGCTACAGCTGAAGCCTTAATCCTGTTAATGTTGGGTGCTGGGTTAGGTTTGGGAGTAGGATTGGGATGAAAATAGTGGTTCTGGCTAGATGGGATACAGCTGCAGCCTTACTCCTGTGACATGTTGGGTTTAGGGTTAGTTTCGGGTGTAGGATAATGATGACAACATCATTTCAGGCTATGGGATACAGCTACGGCCTTAATCCTGTGAAATGTTAGGTTTAGGGTTAGCTTTGGGGGTAGAACTGGGATGAAAACAGTGGTTCTGGCTAGATGGGATACAGCTGCAGCCTTAATCCTGTGAAATGTTGGGTTTGGGGTGGCAGTGGCCTAGTGGTTCATGTAGATTGTCTACAAACCGGAAGATTGGTGGTTCAATCCCCGGCTCCACCGGACCAAGTGTCGAGGTGTCCTTAAAGCAAGACACCGACGAGCTGGCTGACGCCGTCGGTGTATGAATGTGTGAGTGAATGGGTTAATGTGAGGCTAATTGTAAAGTGCTTTGGATGGCCATAGGTCTGTTAAAAGCGCTATATAAATTCAGTCCATTTTTTTTACCATTTAGGTTTGGGGGTAGGATAAGGACGACAACATAACTTCAGGCTATGGGATACAGCTACAGCTACAGCCTAAATCCCATGAAATGTTGGGTTTAGGGTTAAGTTTGGGGGTAGTATTAGAATAAAAAAGTGCTTATCCAGTGTAATTTCCTTACAGCTACAACTGGCTCAGACCACAGCAAACTAATCCGGAATTAAACACCCATTAAACATGCTTGTCTTTTTGTCGGGACGTTGTGTAGTGTCGCAAGTGCAAAATTGGTTGTTGTCCACTAGACACACTTTACAAATCACTACAGCACCTTAAACCAAATGGATCATGCCAAAACTGGGCTGATATTGTGTAGTCTGAACCCGGTGTGATATATGTGCATTTAAAATAAAAAATCGATCACAAAGGTCAGTGTGTATCTGTAGGTCACAGCTAATATTTAGCATTTTCTCACCAAGATGAAATTAAGATCCATCCATCTTCTTTAATGCTTATAGGCCCAGAGTTTGTTAGTTGGTCTAATCTAGTAAGCAAACTGCATTAGACTGTGAACAAGGGATCAGTTTTTAGAAGTCAATGGAGAGGTCATTTCAGAGACAAATGGAATAGTGAGATGGATAAGACACAATGGGGTTACAAAGTGAAGAAAAGGAAAATCATACAGTGTAAATGTAAATGCTATGCATCATATCAACTGATGTTGTTATCCAGTGGAAGAGTAAAGAGTTTATTTCGGTTTCAAGAACAAATCAATCGTGTGAGGGGGAGAGAAAGAAAAACCGAGAGAGTGTTATATGGGGGTGGAAAAGAAAGAAAAGTGTCTGAGGTCTCTCTCAGAGAGAAATTCCAACAAATTCAACTCCTCTCACTGGGGTTACAGGGCATAAGCTTTATCCTCCAAAATTAGTCCACAGCTCTACAAAGAAACTGGGCCTCTATACGTCCTGCACCACCCCCATATATACATACACGCCCACAATAAAATCTCTGATTAGTATTCTTAAAGATCACCCCTCTTTAATTGTTCGGTCAATGGAGAGCTAGGCCACCACTTTCACAACAGCGAGCAGTGAGGTTGGTATGCTCCTGGTGCGCTCCAAACTTACAATGTATATGAAGTCCTCATATAGACAAATGAGGTGCCTCAAAAACATTACATTTTGGTTTCTAGATTAGAGAAAGCACAGCACAGTTGATAAGATGCATTGACATCTCACTACACTTTTCAAGATGAATGTTTTAGTGTTGCTTTATTGTTGAGGAAACATATTGGAGATCTTGGTTTGGTTTGATGCATCAAAAAAGTTTCTCTTAAAGTTCATTTTGGGTACAGTTTGTGACATTGCTGAGATGTCTCCTAAACTAGAAATAACAAAGACAACATTACTGAACTACTTGTCTCTCTCAGAAAAACAGTGGGGTGCACCATTTGATCTCCATTTAATTGCTGCCTATGAAATGTGCCCTGCCTTTGAAAACCCAGCTAAATTCATTATTTGTAATTTCCAGCTGGACTATTTCCACATCCTACATAATGTATAGAACATTGTGTGAAAATATAACCTTTATATCTTTAATATTGGCTAAGTAAGGTCAAAGATCAATGTGAAATCTGAAATCCAACTTCGATTCTTCCAATTTTATACAAAAAGATTATGAGTCTTTAGCCTGGAATTCACAGACACAGTCACAAATAACTAAATATTAATGCTGGAATATCATTTATAACCTTAATTTCCTATTGGTTTAGGTGTTTTTCTGCAAAAGCCTGGGGAATCTGGTGGATAGTCCACGGCAAGTCCGACACCATGTGAGCAGCGGTCCGTGTCAACCTTAGAGAGGCAGAATGCCGTTTCTGCGTGGGGTTCTTCCAGTTGTTGCTCTGGTCTGTCTCTTCAGCACTGTAAATGGGTTTTTCAGTGTGTTTGGGGTAAAACCGACCGCCCAAACACAAGTGAGTAGATGGGGGATAGGCCTACCCGATATTGCAAAATGGAAACCAAACTTTCCATCATTTGGTTTGAAATCATTTTTAGGTGGGTCTAAACGGTCTTTGCCTGCCACAACAATAGTAACCCCAACACTACCAGAGACTACCACGCAAAACTATACTCTTCCTTCAGATGAGTCTGCCAGCCCCAAATATCAACTAAGCACAACCACGGCTGAACCGCAAAGCAGTACTGTTCAGATAGGCACCACGCTGCCCTTAAAATCAGCTCAACTTCTGACAAATGAACTACTCAGGAGCACACAGCCGTTCTATTCACCTCAATCATCTTCAAAGGCTGATCAAAATTATGATCTTGCCCTCTGGCCCTCCAATAATGCCCAGAGTACAGAGAAGACGCTGCAACCAACGTCACCACAGTTAACTAAACCAGAAACCCAAACGTCTGCTGCTCGGGGTACAAGCACCAAGCAGACAGCCACACCAACATATACTACAGATGCCAGCAATGTTTATAGTAGTCCTCAGTCAATAACAACAAAACCTGAATTACCAACAACTTCATTGCAAACCACACCAGCAGTCACAAAGCCAAAACTATCTACTGAACTTCTGACCACCATCAGCCCCAAACAAAACACACCACGAACAGAACAAACAACATCAGAGCCAAACTGGACACATTTGAAGCCCACTGACAAAGCTTTCGATGGATTTACTTTGGCAGAACAAACTACAGGCTCAAGAGAAAAGGAAATCTTGGGAAACATTGGCCCTGATTATTCCTCCGCCCAGCCAACAAGAGGTAAGTCGGGTCTATTTAATCATTATACTGTATCTGTTTAGCTACAAGCAGGCAAATACTTTGCTATATTCGATTATTTAAACAAAAATAAAAAGCTTGCATCATTTGGTCTTTCGTGCACTGCCATGCAACTGGAAACTTGACCTTAATATGATGTTTGATTGCAATGTCAATAGTAGACTTCTTTGCACACTTTAGACAATTGCAAAAAACAACTGAACACCACACTTTATTTTTTTAACCCAGCATTGGGTCAAAAGGGGGCAAACCCAGCCGTTGGGTTGAATTGACCCAACATTTATATTTGACCCAACAATGGGTTAAAACAACCCAGCGTATGATAAACTCCAACCCAATAAGTTGGGTTCATCCCTTTTTGACCCAGCGCTGGGTTGAAAATAACCTTAAAGAGTAACTAAACCCTAAACCAACTTTTTTTAGTTAATGATCTGTAAGAATTATGCTTTATTAGTGCTGTTCATTGATTTTAGTAATTTTTTTGACATTTGGATATAAAGTGTTTCAATACTGCAATATATGGTGTAAAAACGTCTGAGTGCTGCCCTCTTCAGGTTGAATGGTGGCTACTGCAGTTGAATTTTCCCATTGGATGTTGGGTCCAAAAAATGACTCGTGACGTAAGCAGGTTCAAGCTCACCACGCCCTTGTTACGATCTCACCACACACTTGGTACGAGCTTAGTTCGTCCCCTCTATCTCCGTTGGGATCTGCCCACTTTTCTTGCATTTTTCAAATATTGCCAGTGGGTGGAGTCAGCCTCTGACAAGGGGTTTAGTTACGCTTTAACAGCTTAATTTTTTTTAAGGTGCATGTATGAAATTTAGGATGGGCATAATGTGTCATGCTACGACATGCTATTGAAATCATTGTATAATGCATACTGTTTCATGTACAGTACAGTTAGATTCAATGTATACTGTATGCTAAGCAGTATGCTAATCCAAATGAGCTCTAGACCTGTAAGATGCCCAGATGCCACCCAAACAACTTAAAAACATTGTATACTGAAAATACTTTTAGACCTTCCCTACTGAAAAATCCAGCTAAGACCAGCATAAGCATAAACCAAGTTTAAGGTGGTTTACGCTGGTCCTCCCAAATCCAAATCCACTTTATTTCTATAGCACATTTTACAAACACAAAGTTTCCAAAGTGCTGCACAAAAGACTAAGAACATACGAAACAATTAATAAATATAAAATACAGAAGATAAAAATAATAAATACCACAAAAGGACCACACAACTCAAGCGCAGTTAAAAGCTAAGGAATAAAAGTGAGTCTTTAGACAAAGCTGGTCATGCTAGTGGGCCAGTTGGTCTTCATGCCTGACCAGCTAAGTCCAGCTAGACCAGCTTAAAAGGTGACCAAAACACAGCTAGACCAGCTTGCTACACCAGCAAAACCAGCTTCCTACACCAGCAAAACCAATAGGGTGGCCATTCGTGCCAGTTCCACCGGACACATCCCGAACATGTTTTCGGGTTCGTTCTCCAGAAGTCACGTTGGTCGACCACATACGTCATCAAGGTTTAATATTTTGGTTTTCATTTCAGAAAAGCAACCGCTACATTTCAAGGTACGAATGAAACTACAATGATTGTATGTCTTAAAAGAAATAAATCTTAATTTTCTAATGTATTTTAACTGAAATGTGAGAACCTCGATGACGTATGCGGTCAAGCAACGCGACTTCCGGAGAACGAACCCGAAAACATGTTCGGGACGTGTCCGGCGGAACTGGCACGAATGGCCACCCTAAAAACCAAGCTGGAGACCAGCTAAAACCAGCTCACCAGCTTATGCTGGTCTTAGCTGGATTTTTCAGTAGGGTTATAAGGATATCATTGTAAATGATGTGCCATGAACTAAGCTGTGCCCCTGAAAGGTGGGCAAGCAGTGTTGTTAACCACTGTTGAATTGGCTCTGTTTGGTATCTACAGCTAAGGACTGTAAGTGTAAAGTATAGGCATGGGATTTGTATTATTGAAACAGCTAGCCGGGCGGCACTTGATCAGTATTCCAAAGGAGAGTCAGCCAATCCTCTGGGACGATGTTTTTCCACACCGCCTGTTCACGGATGCTGAGCATGCTGCTCTCAACATTTTGTCTCCTTTTCTCCATGCTCTCCGTCTTTCTTTTTCTCTCTCGGTAATGGGCCTCTCTTGATTTCTCTTGTTTTTTCCAGCCATAAGTCTCATTTAGCCCTTCAGTCTTATGTTTTCTTTCAAGCCTCTTCTGGCTCCCAGTGATGCATCTGTTCTGTTCTTTTCCATCCAAACTTGTTTCCTTTTAAATAAAGAAGCGTGGCTGAAGTAGTAAACATGAGATTTGGTTAGATATAGAAAGAGAAATGCAAATCTATTGTCTGTAGCTCAGATAGTAAACATGGCACTAATTGTATGATGCCCATGTTATATGTCCCATATGTATTGTATAATGTATGTATTGTTCAAAATATACAGTATGCCTTCAATGCACTGGTTAAAACTGTTTTGGATAATAAGGAAAGAGATATCTAGGGATGTGCTAAAACATGTCTGCTATATAAAGAGCATGCTGCTCTGCGGTGTGCGTGAGCATGAAACAGCAAATTATTGACTAATGTTTGGGTCACCTTGGGTCTTCTGGAGGTGTAAGCAGCCACAAATTGCTTATCCCCCACCTTAAAATAACACGCTAGAGCAAGAGCAAGGTCGATTTCCACACCGAATCTGAAAGGAGGAGGGGAAAGCAGGAAATGAAGACATAGGAAAGGAAGAAATTGAAATGGGGTATATAAACTGAGTGTGAGAAATGAAGCCTGCTCCAAAATACACATAATTTGTCGGTACTAAATGAAGATTTGTTCATCCAAAAAGGTATTTTTTCTACTCACCCTCATGTCCTTTCAAATCGTACTGTATAGTGTTATTTACAGACTGATCACATGGAAAGTCGTGTTATAGTCCCGAAAAATGTGATTAATTGGCCCAAATGTAAGCGTTTTCGTGCCTTGAGCACGATTGTGCAAACTAGATTTCTGAAAAAATGTGAAGTGGTGCTTGCCGTGGCAAAATTCAGAAAAAATGAAATACCGGTATTATAAAAATGTTAACCTGACTCAAAGAGTCAACCCTTATATCTCTAAGATATTCTGATGCAGAGATATAGGCTTTGTTTATTCCGTTGCTAGGGTACCTCCGTTTGGTTGCTTTGTAGTGAATTGGCATCCACCAGTGATTATACTCCAAGTCACAAGGAAAATGAACCAACCCCCAGGTCTCTACCATAGATATGTAAATAAAGGCTAGATGTGTTACGGCGGGGTCTCTAACATCATCACCTGGCATCCATCTTACCACAGGCAGCTCGCTCACTCGTAGCATTGTGTTTAAATGGTGCAGGTACTTTTAAATGACCATAACTTGCTAAATTTTCTACCAATTTTCAAACGGTTTGGTTTCTTACAAACGTTATTAACGTGGCTATAATTCTGGATGATTTAACATGTTTCATGAAATTTAATTTTTTGTATAAGTATGCAGGTACATCTTTGACATTTATAACAAAACCAATCGATAGAAAATTGAGCAAGTTATGGTCATTTTAAAAGTACCTGCAACATTAAAACTCAATGCTACGAGTGAGCGAGCTGCCTGTGGTAAGATGGCCGTCAAATGCGAACGTTCCATTCAATTGGCCAGCAGCGTGGGTGAGACATCTAGCCTTTATTATAAATATCTATGGTCTCGACAATGTTCTGATGCAGAGATATTGGCCTTGTTAATTCCATTGGTAGGGTACTGTCCTCAATCGGAGCTATGACCTGTCAATGTTCGGCACAATGTTAAGTCTATGGGATTTTTCTGGTGATATTTCACCCCCTGTGCGAACACCGGGCATCCGTTCACTTATTTAAGTCATAGCACACCTCCCCTCAATAAGCTGGTCAATTTGAGCCCTCATTTATGGGTCTACGACAATGCATGCGGGACAAGTTACGCGCTGAAGTTTTGTCCAGATGGCTTTGCATAAATGCAAGCACCACTAATAATGACAGAATTTAACATAGCCAAAACCTCTGTATGCAAACACACGCACAAAACCATGATCGGATTGTTTTGTACTGTAAATGCCTATTAGTTACACATATTTGAAGGTGCAGAGAGAAAAAAGGATCACAACTGGTCATTTAAACAGGGCAACCATGTGACTGCAGTCTGGCCTGGGTGCATTTGTCACACTGAATATGCATTTGACACACTTTTTTTTGGTGAAATATTTCAACATTTGATTATATTAATGAGGGATAGTGGACTAGGCGACTCTGACAGAGAGTGGTAGAGGACGTTTGATGCTTCATTTAAAGCCAGCTGGTGGAAAATAATCTAAACTCAGTTTATAAATGAATCAGCTTCATATCACCCATGCAGAGATACAGAAGTACAGTATGCCCAAGGTTGATGTTAAGAAAGTGCAGAACTAAGTATAGCCTATTTATGTACTACAGATAATATATCCATGCTGGAATATTTAACTATTTGTTTAGAGTAAGTTATTTCAGTGGGATCTTCGGGAATCATTGAGCTGATATTAAACACTCTGCCCTCTCTGTAAGGTGTGTGTAAGCACCACACAGCCAAAAGCAACCTACTGTAATGTGTTTTGAAGCTTTATCTAATTGGAAGGCTTTGTTTTGAATTAGTTTAGACAATCCTGCTCGGTCAAAAAGTTATAATTTGGTGTTTTTGATCACAGTACACTGTAAAAAATGCAGCATTTTTGTCAAATCAACAGTATTTTCTAAACGCTGCTTTAAGTGTTTTCCACTTTGACACAACTTATTTTTTTAGGTGTTACCAATGAAAGTAATTTTTTAACTTTTACTTTTTACGTGCACTTGCAAAACTTAAATCGTCATAGTGAGCTCAGGTCAGATCATGGCATTGACGGAAATATTCTCGTTTTTTCTCCACAGTCTTTTATTCAGCACCACTTCTGCTCTTTGTTTTCCCAGCAGGCTTTGCTCGAGAGAAAGGAGATAAGAGTACAGGGAAAAGTGCTGATCTGACAACGCATGAACCAAACGGCGAGCAGACAACATCTACCGCAACGACCCAGAGGAGCACAGGTAATTAAAACTGATGGCCCCAATATACGCTTGTATGTAATAATATACACCTCTTATAACTGTACTCAGATTTGCATCGCGCATGAGCCAGTTTTTAAAAGACTGTATTATTTGAAACTCCATCTACTACTGGCTAAAATAAAGATAAAATAATATCATTTGTTGAGCCAATGTTGTGTTTTGGATTCGACAGGGGCCAGTGCCATAAAGCCGGGTAAGTTAGCTAGCCAGGTATGTTTAGGATTGGTTTTTGTACATATGGCAAAAAAAATATATTTAAATATATTTTAGATATATTTCAAAATATACAAAAAATGGCCAAAAAAATATATTTGCTAAAATATATTTTGGATTATGTTTTTCAAAAATATATTTTTCACCTATATATTTTTGTATATTTTGAAATATATTTTAAAAATAGATACATTTTAAAGCATTATAAAATAAAGCCCTCCATATATTTTAATCCAAAACGAAACATAACATAACAGTTTTAAAAGGTTCAAATTAAATGTAGTTTCAACTTCAAAACTATGCTCTATAAAATTTACTTGTAATTAGCATATAATTAAAAAATAAATGTATTTACTTGCCCTTGAAATACATTTTGAAATATATGTTGATATATTAAGGTTAAAAACTAAATATATTTCCAAATTCAAAAATATATTCAATTGAGCATTACTTTCTACTAAATGTATTAAGCATATATTTAAAATATATTTTTGTCCAGAGAAATGTATTTTCTTTGAGGGGCATGGCTCCAGGACATCACACACAGTAGTTCATTCAGTCAGCTGTGAGCAAAGCGACACGCAAGTGACGCGAAGACGTCTTACATTATTTTCATGTGCATCTTAGAAAAATTAACCATTGTTGTATTATAGTAAACAGTGGCAGCTGGTGACTTCTTTTTTCCGAGGGCGCTCGATGCGAAGTTCGTCACAACATGTATGTAGCCCGTCTTGTGTGTGGTTCCTTTTTTCAAAATATTGAGTAAAGTTCTGCACATCAAGAGATCCTGTGTGCATCAGGTGTCTTGTCAAAATAAGTGCCTGCTGCAGATGCGTCTAAAGGGTTTATGATAAAAGAAACGCTCGCGTTTGCCAGATACTCACATAATCTCATGCGTAATCAGAGTTTCCTGTCTAGGGAGTGTCTTGCGTGTATTTTGTGAACGTGAGCGTCTCTTTTATCATAAACGGTTTTGACGCGTGTGCAGCAAGCACTTATTTTGAAAAAACACGTGATGCACATGGTTTACATGACACTCCGAACATATATTTTGAATTAGCGCCCCTCGGATGAGCAGTTACGAACAGCCACTGATAGTAAAAGTATAGTATGGCTGATTTTTGGTGGGTCTATTATCATTTGTGTTAAAAAATATGTCCCTGGGGGCGTATAACAGAAACTTTCTATCTTCGGTCTTAACCATAGACTGTTAAAAAATATTGACGTAGTATCCGTGACATCACCCATAGGTTTGTGAAGAGCTTTTTTGAAGCTTTAAGTAGGCGGTGCCTGCCTTCACCATCTTGGCCGTGCGTCATCGCGCATCACTCGCGAACAGTGTTGGGAACGTTACTTTAAAAAAGTAATTAGTTATAGTTACTAACTACTTCTCACAAATAGTAACTGAGTTAGTAACTCCGTTACATTATTATAAAAGTAATTAATTACCAGGAAAAGTAATTACTGCGTTACTTAAAAAAAAAAATATTTCAAATAACTTGAATGCCCCTTACAAAATTAAATATGTTAAATGACTAAAATGGATACTAAAGAGAAATCACTAATTTTGTGGCAGCATGTGACAATGTGAGGTGCTTTATTAGATCAGAATTACTTGCCACAGACGTGGAGAGACTTTTTCTTCATGGGCATAAGTTGCACATTACACAAACATTCTTGCCTTTCACCTCAACAATGGAAAAGTAGTGCTTTATACTTCGTGTTTGCGACCGCTACCTTTGAGCTTGTTGTACTTGCCATCGCCCTGTCGCCGGTGTTTTTGGAGTGATTGATGCGCGATGACCGGGCTGCATGTCAGTGCTTTGAGATGGGGCACAGTCAGCAGCAGCACCGCTGCTCGTTGAGAAGACAAAACGACGCGTATTTTCAGTCTACAAAAGTCTCCAACCACGCCAGAAAAGATAGCTAGATTTGTCCTATAAAGTCGCTAAAGTGATAGAAACTTGCTAAATCTAGCGACAAAGTGACCAAGTTGCTCAGACTTTTTAGCACTGCTGCTCGCTCCTCTGACTTGGACTGCGCGTGTGGGCGGGCCTTTTTGTGAACTCTGCCTCTGGTTGGCTACCGATGGAAATTAAGCCAATCATCATTCGTTATGTTTCTCACAACACACACAAGAGAAAAACAGTGTTTGGCTGAGAGAGTGAGCATACGCGGCTGAAAATCACTCAATTTTAGTAACGCGCCGCATTTTAATGTCAGTAACAATAACGGCGTTATAACGGGGAAACAGTAATTTATTTGATTACTCGTTACTGAAAAAAATAACGCAGTTACTAACGCCAATTACTTATAACGACCGTTATTCCCATCACTGCTCGCGAATAACCAAAAAAGGGTAGAGGCGGGACGTGGGTAAAGCTGAAGTGTCTGAGGAACTACTTTGTTTGGCGGAAGAGTAATATTTATACTAATATAATTACAACTTATTTGTGTTTTATTTTATGAAATCCTGCTGTGCATATGAAGTAACCGTTTTATAAAAGCAATAAGCCCTGCAAAGCAGTGGGGTTACAGTGCATTATATAACAGGGGGTACAGTGCAGTATATAACAAGAGGGTTTTAGGCACTAACAACGCCCCTTAGCTGTTATAAAATGCACTGGTGACCCACTGCTTCTAGGGGATTTTCTCAATATTTAGATTTTTTGCACCCTCAGATTCCAGATTTTGTTGGCCAAATATTGTCCTATCCTAACAAAACATACATCAGTGGAAAGCTTATTTTTTCTGTATAATGTATAAATCCCAACCCGGGTGAAAAAGTACTACACTTGCATAATGTACTTAAGTGCTCTATTTTCGCACACTAACTTTGTACTCAATATACTAAACATTCTTCTTTAGTACTTCTTAAGTGTACTATTTTGAGACACTATAAATATTAACTATTGTGGTCCATTGTAAGATATGGTTACTATAAAAACGCCATTGTTAAACTATGGTTATGGTATAGGATGACCATGGTAAATCTGTGGTTACTAGAAATAAAAGCTTGCTTTCACAGCAGCAGAGAAACAGTATGATTCTGTGACTGTTATATGTTTTTATACTTAATATTTTATTAATAATACAGAACTCGATCTGTCCATTTTGCACGTGATTGGTTGTTTGGTGCCGACGTCACTCTTTCATGTGCATGAGAGACCTGCCAAGAGAGTCACAACATCTCAGCAGAGCAAATCTCTCAATTTATGGGCGTTGTGTTAAGTGTGCCACCTTCCTCTTTTGATCACGAGGTGCATTTAAAGAGACCCAACTACTTTTCAGCAGCACCTAACCCACATTTTCCCTGTCACATTAAGTGAGCTAACCTAAATTCCATTAATAGATGGACAAATATACCACATCGATCTAAGAACCAGGTTGGGACGATATGTGTGTGTGTCTGTGGGCCATCTCATTTTGTAAACAGCATGACAAGCCCCGACCCTGGCTTTTGTTACTTAAATTATAGATGCATAATATTTATGCACATTTACACATTAATGTCCCGAATATTTTGGATTAGATTTACATGTATGCACTTGCTCAGCTGTACATTTGATCACTATGTGTTTTTAGGGACCTTTAGAGATGCTAATGCACTGCCAGTCTACCCTGACTTCATCAATATGTATAGTAACGTTCTAGCGTATTGCAGCTTATGAATAGTATTATTAGAGAGGGCAGATAGTGAAAACCCTTGCTTTATTCTAACCATAAAACAAGTCAGATAGTGTAAGTCTGTATAACCCGACCAGGGAGGCACCATCAACAATAGACCGTGCATATCTTTAAACAGGGCTTTCCATTAACCCCATGTGGATCAGTGGAGACGTTTGTCTTTGGTCTGCTTCCTTTTCCCTCCCACTGAACTTCCTGTCAAAACAATTACAATGCACTACCGTAATAGCATCGTATGGAAAGCGAGAGCTGGGTGATAGTGTTGTCTTTACCTCCTGTGTTAAATGCCTGTGTGTCTGGTTTGTTGTGGAAGTCTGTGTCAGTAATTTCCACCTATTGAGTGTCATGCAGTCTGGCCGTGTTGCGGCAGGGATTGCGCTCCGATTGATCCTGCACTGAAATTTTGGCTGATGTCCAGATATCGGTCAGATTTTCCACACCCCTGCGGCTGGCACAAGCGTATGAGCGGAAATGAAGAGGGAGGACGCACAAAGCTGCCACAACAATCCTTCTTATCAGTGCCCGGCCTCCACGCCACCCACTTCCTATGTCTGCCCTGCACACTTTTTCCTCACGGGAGAATGACACATTACACACCAACTGGATAATTAAATACAAATAACTATTCTTGTGAAGACTTACTCAGCCTTTTTAAATGGCATTGAGGGCTCACTTTTTGTATATTAAAGGAAAACACCACACTTTTTCAATATTTTATTATGTTCTTACCTCAACTTAGACGAATGAATACATACCTATCTTTTTTTAAAGGGGCACTTTTAATCTTTGTACCGCACCTCATGAATGTGTTAGCATTTAGCCTAGCCCCATTCATTCCTATGGCTCCAAACAGGGATGAACTTAGAAGCCGCTAAACACTTTCATGTTTTCCCTATTTAATGACTGTTACATGAGTAGTTCAGGGCCGGCGTCATGGGGGGGCATTCGCGGGCAGTGCCCCCCCGAACAGGTTGTTGTGCCCCCCCTACAAAGTTTTATTAATTTAATATATATCAAGAATAATTAAAATAAATTAAACATTGAATGTTTCATGACTTGTAATGTAATCAAATGAGGAAAATATAGTTGATATATGTTTTCTTTAATTAAAATAGACCAGTTTCTCTGATTGGATGTATTGCCGCATCTCACCCGTCTTACGTCTTTAGCATATTTGTGACTTGATACTAGCAACATGTTTTTTCGCGGCATTTTATGGATCGTGTGAAATATGGATATTAGAACATTTAGAACGAATCAGCACCGCCTGCTTCATCTGACTTCATGCAAACCCAGACTGGCTCAAACTCAGAGATTAGAGGTCGAGGTGGAATTTACAAATCTACAGGACACTGTTTTAAGGAAGTTTATGTTCGTACACGCTGTCTTCAGCTATTTTAAAGGTAAGTTAGCGTTGTTTTAAATTACGTAAGCTTAAATGTGAAGTGTGGCTATAGACCGTTAACAGCATTACGACGTGATTATGGTAAAGCGGCTTTTTTAAAGCTAGGACGCGGTGTGCGCTGTGCCCATTCATTTCAATGGCTTGCGCCGCGCGAGGGCGGTTTGTTGTTGCGTCGAGTAGCGCGAGCGCAGCGAAGCTCAGCTTGCGCTCACGCCGCGGTCGAAGTTCAGTAGTTTTGCGCATAGTTTGTGGTCTTTTGCACTTTATACGGGAAATGAGCTGACAGTCGTACCAGTTGTATGAGTGTGTGCTTGCTGTATTTGTTGTTTTAATGTCTTGTTTCTGCAAGTTATTGTTGCTATTGCGTGCCCCCCGTTGAAAGCCGAGTGCCCCCCTGTTAGTTATGGTCTGGCGCCGGCTCTGGAGTAGTTACACGAGTAAGTATGGTGGCACAAAATAAAACTTTTGCTCAAACAAGAAGCGCTGTGCAAAGATTAAAAGTGCACGCATTGAAAAAAGATAGGTATGTATTAATTTATCTAAGTTGAGGTAAGAACATAAAATATTGAAAAATGGTGGTGTTTTCCTTTAAAGGTGCACTGTATACATTTTAGGAGGATCTCTTGACAGATATGCAATATAATATACATAACTATAATATCAAGACCTTACATAATGAACTGTATTATTTGTATTACGTTAGCAAGAGCCGTTTTATCTGTGGATCTCTTTTCATGGAAGTTGCCGCCATGTTTCTACAGTAGCCCTAAATGGACAAACTGTTTTAAAGAGAACGTTTCGTCCATGTGTTGTCTCAGATGCGACGTGTTTGGCCTGTGGCAGCTACCCTAATTTCTCTATGCGTTTCAAAATTGAGGCGTGAGCTGCTAGTTACAAATTTGTAATCTCACCTAGAGTTCTCAACGGGTCGGGCTGGCCCGACAAACCCGACGGGACCCGCGGATTCGGGCCGGGTTCGGGTCAAAAATATAAGCAAATGAGTTGGGTCGGGTTGGACCTCGGGCTTAATATTTTACGCTTCGTGAAAGAAATTATTAATCATTACTGCTGTTCACCGTAAAGAAAGTCTGGTCTGGCTGCTGCGTGCATCACAGAGAGGGGCGGGGGATAGCAATAAGCTCCGGCGCGGATCAGCAACGGATCCAGACCGGAGCTGCCGGCTTCAGAGCGGATCCGTTGCGGATCCGCCCCGGTCTTATTGCTATCACTGCCTGCACGCCTGTTGTCTGAAGAAGAGATGGAGAAAAGTAAACTTGCCGCAGGTGAATTCACCGTTGCTTGCTACTACAGGAGGAAAAGCCGCTGGCTGGGTACATGTTTGAGTTCTTTTTATTTATTATTGTTTGATTTTTATTTAAGGCATATTTGTATAGCCTATATTTAAAGTTTATTGTTTCAGTTGTTTGTATTGTTAAAAGGCGTGAACATTAAAGCTTGATTTGAATTCCCGTCTGCTGGACATGATAAAAGATAGCATGAGAAAAAAAAAGGCAGGTGGGGTCGGGCCGTGGGTCGGGTTCGGACAGATAATTCACTTTGATGTGTCGGGTTACATCGGGTCCGGGCTTTAAAAGCCACGGGCCGGGTCGGGTCCGGTTTTAATTTTCAGGCTCGTTGAGAACTCGATGCTGCTAAAAAACCCACACTGGACCTTTAAAAGTTAGTTTGTGTTTCCAGTTTTCTACAACCCATAATCCATCTCCTTCATTCTTTCAATCCCGAAGTTCTGTTGAGACATCTATATAATTTTTTTCCTGCCATTGACGAGTAATTTTTACGTCAATTCCAATGATGAGTTTTTACAGCAATCCATAATTCCGCAATTATCCACTAGATGGTGCTCTTACCCAACTGATAAAACACAGAAGCATCCAATGATTCAAAAACAGTAAAAACTCTGTGTATGTTTTGATCATTGCTCTGAATCTGATCTCTAACAAATGTCCTTTATAAAACTGCAATTATTTCAGCTTTTTGCTCAAAGTTTGGTATTTTTAAAACCTATCCATATTTGAGATGTAATAAAAAGGAAACAAATGAAGATATGATGAAACAGGGTTTTTTTTAAAGCAGAGGGTCTGTTTTTGCATTTGATATATTGTATTAGGGCTTGGCAAAAAAATAGATTTTTCGATCAATTGTTTTTACCCGTGGTTGATTTAAAATCGATTCTCACAGGCCACGAATTGTTTTTTCCAATTTTATTTCCGCAAACATTGAACGTAAGATTAATGTTAATCTAATTACTAGTCTTCTCCACTAGATGTCACCCTTTTTTGCCTTGCGCGATGTTACCAAGGCATGCCTGTCATTCATTCATTCAGTCTATATTCTAATATATTAGAATATAATATTCTATATAATCTATATTCATTGAGTTGAATCGAGAATCAAGTATAAAAATCGAACCAAGAATCGGAATCGAAAGCTTGTGAATCGAAATCGAATCGATCTGGAACATCTGAATCAATACCCAGCCCTATATTGTATGTTTATATATTTAAAGAATAAGATTATCTGGAAGAAGTGGCGGCTCATGACTGCTTATCCGAGGGGCGCAAATTCAAAATAAGTGTTCGGAGTGTCATGTGTATTGCTTGTGTCTTCAAAATATGTGTTTGTTGCGTCATGTGAACCATGTGCATCACTTTTTTTTCAAAATAAGTGCCTGCTGCACACGCATCAAAACCATTCATGATAAAAGAGACGCTCACGTTCACAAAATACACGCAGGAGATTCCCTTAACAGTAAACTCTGATTACGCACGAGTTTATGAGAGTATCTGGCAAACGTGAGCGTCTCTTTGATCATAAACCCTTTAGACGTGTCTGCAGCAGGAACTTATTTTAACAAGACACGTGATGCACACAGGATCACTCAACGTGCAGAACAAATATTTTGAAATTACAAACCACACACATGACGGGCTACATACATGTTGTGACGAAATTCGTATCGAGCGCCCTCGAAAAAAGAAGTCACCGGCCGACACTGTCTGGAATGCATTAAACTTTTGTGAAAATCTGGCGCTCACTGGCATTTTTTTTTACGCTGGCGGTGAATGAGTTAAACAAATGACTTCAGCAAACTCAGACGAGCCAAATTTTAAGTGAATTTGAAATGTACATGTAACCTATATTTAATTTGACATTAAAGTGTGCAAACAGCTTTCTTCATGTCATCCTATAGGTCTAATGAGTGCTGCTTAGTGGTTTGTGTTGTGGTAGACTTGATTAAAGAGAAATATCTAATGAGCACTATGCACGCTACCATTAGTCAATGATGGCTATGTTTGATTATCTACTGCCACCCTCAGAATAAACACTACATAGTGTTTTCACATTCTAACCCAGTGCTGACCACAGAGTGGGCACGATGAGTATATTTAGCCGAAGCAGTGGTCATCACCAAGGGCCCAAACCAGTGCAACATACCAGACTCACATTTGGGAGTGACCCGTGTCTATGCATAGGCTGGCTTTTTGAGACGGAGAAAGATCGTAAATACAGCTGGGTGTAACAAAAAATGTCACTTAGTATCATATTAAAGACTATAGAAGAAACCCAATATGAGGTCGGGTCTCCCCAGCATTGAAATGTTGCATTCACCATTCATAACATAGGGGTTCGCTGACTCCTAAACAATAAGAGTTTTTTTGTGGCTTTTAACGATACTGGAGTACCAATGTTTTTGTGTTAAAGCTCGGTGGTTTCGTCTCATGGGTACAATAAACTCACTGGCTCTTTCAAGAAGGCTGATAGTAGCGGCTTAGATAAGCTGTGGCTCTGATCTGCTCTATAAAGGGTGTAATTAGATGTGTCAGTCTCTGAAGAGCTGACGCACATCTCTGCGCTGTTATGTACGGCTCTAATATGACTCTGGAAGCTAATATTCCTAGCCTTTGATGGATTCGCACGTCAGTCGTGAATTCACTGGCAGGCAATATGCTTTTTTTAACATTAAATGTCTCATAATTTTACAGTGCCACAAAATGTTTTCATGATGTGTTTCCTGTGCAATGATGTCATGTAAAAACTCGTTCCTGGACCACTATATACATCCCCCTTAAATAAAACATTTAGGGACCTGGAAAATGACACAGGATGGCTGTCACACATGGTACTTCGCAACTCTCCACTATACAGTCCTAATGAATGTAACACTCTTAACGCACCAGAGCCAAGCCACAGAATCCAAAATCAAAAACAGCAACCTCCTCCCACGGCGTTCTCCGAAACAACGATACGATCACAATTACATTTAAATGGAAACACAGATGTCATGTCTCCGCCTTTCGTGGCAGTGCATCCTGAACCCTGTTGCTTAAAAAAATCTTGTACTCTTTATCTAATTTCTGATTGTTTGGTTTGTCTCTTGCTTTGAGAAATATATTAAGAAGATATGCTTAACTGCTGCCTCAAATGTGCCCTCTAGTGGTGATGATTATTACCAAAAACCAGTGTTTCCCAATCCTAGTCCTCGAGTACCCCCTCCTAGAAAGTTTAATATGTCTGCTTATCTCATCGGTTTGTTAGGGAGACATGTGAATCATGCTTGAAGGAGGCTGATGAGTCGACTCAGGTGTTTTAAATAAGGAGACATCTAAAACTTTCTTGAAGGGGGTACTTGAGAACCAGGATTGGGAAACACTGCAGTAAACAAATCATAGGTTGTCTGAGACCTCAAACTAGATGAATTGATACATACCTGTACCTATCTTTTTTCAACGCGTGCACTTTTAATCTTTGTACAGTGCTAGGGTGACCATACGTGCCATTCTTCCCGGACGCATCCCGTCCAGGATTTCGGTGCGTCTTCCGGAAGTCGTATTTGTTGACCGCATACGCCATTCAGTTAAAAACATAAGATATACAATCGTAGTTTCATTCTTACCTTAAAATGTGACGGTTGCTTTTCTCTAATAATAATAATAATCCTCTATGACGTATGCGGTCGACAAATACGACTTCCGGAAGACGAACACAAAATCCTGGACGGGATACGTCCGGGAAGAATGGCACATATGGTCATCCTATACAGTGCCTTGTGAATGTGTTAGCATTTTGCCTAGCCCTATTCAATCCTATGACTCCAAACAGGGATGAATTTAGAAGCCACCAAACACTTCCAGGTTTTCTCTATTTAAAGACTGTTACATGAGTGACACAACATAAAACTTTTGTTTGGAGCCATATGTATGAATGGGGCTATGCTAAATGCTAACACATTCACGAAGCAATGTACAAATATTAAAAGTGCATGCATTGAAAGATGGGTATGTATTAATTCATCTAAGTTGAGGTAAGAACATAGTAAAATATTGAAAAACGGTGGTGTTTTCTTTTAATATCCTAAAGATTTTTTGCATAAAAGAAAAATCTATAATTTTGACCCATACAATGTATTGTTGGCTATTGCTACAAATACCCATGTAAAATGTACTGGTTTTGAGGTCACGGGTCACATTTGTCTAAAAAGCATATCAGTTTTGAATAAGGTTTGCATGCAACATATACTTCAGTACAATCCTTTTTTTTTTTCAGAAATGGCCACCACACCGTCCGAGGATTGGTTTACAGATTTTACAGAAGAATCTGCTCTACCAGACTGCAATGCTGAACGTTCTGGAATATGCAGCTCCGTGGACACTTGGCCCACCCCTGTACCAAGCAATGTGAGCACACCCTTCATTTCCACCAACCAATCTCAAAACCCCATCGTGTTACCGGTGCCACCAATGTTTGTGGCACTGTATTCCGACTGGAACAGCGCCCTGGCAACATGGGGTTCAGCATGGGAAGCACACATTTACGGACTGGGCACTGTTTTCTGCCTAGTTGCATTGGCCTCCACCCTAAACCTCCTCTGCCTGCCTCTACAGTACCCATCAGGCTGTGGCTACTTTGCTCTGGTCAGTCTCTCTCTAGTGGCTGCTGGCTGCACTCGGGCCTTCGCCCTGGTATACGACGCTTATGGATACCAGGACCGCATGGCATCTACTGAAGCCTCACTGTTACTTTACGAAGCACCATTTCCTTGCATGACTGCGGCGTTTGGTCTGGTGTTCCTACTCCTGTCAATGCGATCCCGAATGCAGCTTTCCTATTCAGCCTTTCAGAGACCCTGCTTTCTGGCCTGCTTGGTGTTGTTGCACTTTGCAGCTGCATTTGGCCCTGTTGCATTCCTCCATGTTGACCAGAAGGGGGCACTCTGCCTGTTTTTCTCCTTGATCTCCAGAGGCGCCTTTGTGGCTCTTGCAACTTTTTTATCAGTTGCATATTTTGTGTTCTACTGCTATGTTCGCGCTGACTCCAAGCATATTTATCATCTAAACAACACATCACCAACTCCAGCTGAACGCTTTAACCGTTGCCCGTTTGCAGAAAGCAGAGATTGGGACCGGGCAGCAGCTGCAGTGCTGCTATCTGCAGTCTTCTCTCTGGCTTGTGCAGGACTTCAGCTTTACGCCATGCTGCACGCTCTCGGCCTGGCTGGAAGTGCAGAGACCTTTCGGCCGTGGCCGTGGTGGACTTTCCAGTTCAGCTGTCGAGCGTGTGAAGCTGTGGTCTGTCTCACACTTGTTATGGTAGTTGCTCAGCCAGTCTACTGTTCTGACCACCTTCCCCAGCCAGGTGGTTGTTGGACAGAACTGCTTGCGGCGAAGTCACCTATCATTCCCGGGAGTTACCAGTGGACTCTATCCCAGCAGGAGAAACTGGCCATTTGTGATTCAATTGGGCACGGAGAAACGGAGTGCCTACCCTTGTACACACTAGTGGATGAACGTCTAGGGAGCTTGAATGGCCTTGACCTTTTATACCACAGTAACCGGGCATTGGCCTTTCGTGACCTAGACCTAGACGTGCCTAACAATTTGCCTAACATCGGTGCCCCCTCTGGAGGTTCATCCTGTACCAGCGACTCCACTGCAGATCTGCGCCCACCATCGCCCATAAATCTGCGGAGAAGCATCGATGAGGCACTATTTAGCGAGTCTCTCTTTCCCATGAGTCTCTTCAGTCCCTTGCGGCCCTTTACTGCCAGTGACCGCTCCCTGGATGTTAGAGAGACCAACTCCAGTGGAGCCCAAACCCTCCGAGACACTCTTACGCCTGATCCAGGCCTATACAGAACATCTTCCTGTGTGGAGGTCCTACCACTGACCCCCCTTCCCTCCCAAACCCTACAAGATGGTCCTTCGTTGGGTTTTCCTCCATCTCCCTCCTTGTCGTCCTCCACGTGCTGCTCATCTCCAGAACGCTGGAAAGGCAGCTCCAGTTCCTCATCCATCTACAGGCAGTCTCTGGGTGGTTCCTCGCTAGTTTTGTGCTCAAGTCCAGAGGGATTCAATCCTCCACCCTCTACCCTCAGTGGTAGTTCAAACCACACCGCCACCTCTGGCCATCAGGAAGGTGGCTTACAGAGACCCTACAGAACATTAAACTCACAGGAAAGTCTGGACCAGCGGTCAGGATTGGACCAGTCTGTCCAAGAAGAGTTTATCACTGTGTGCAGACAAATTGACTCTCTTAGCGTATGCAGTGAGACTATTGACCTTTAAGGGGAGACTACTACAGCGTGCACAGCGATGATGGGCAGACAAGGTGATCTAATAAGCAGGTTTGCCGAGGTGCCAAATCAGATTTGAATGTTAGGTAGGCTGTATGTAAGGGTATTGGTTGAATGTCTCAGAGGCAAGTCCCCCAAAAAAGATGGAATCTTGGGACTATTTTCTCGGAAAGGATTAAGTGCCAACAACTGCCAGAACTTGGTTTTGTACAAAACGACTTAATTATTATTGGTAAGCAAATTTGTAATTGTAAAGCATTTGTTTTGAAATTTCTCTACAATGTTAACTATGTAATGTTTGCAGGCATTTGTACAAAATCCCTTTGTCTATATTTAATAATACTGTGAGAGTGCAAACTACTGATAACCATTACTGTTCAATACTATGAATTGTAAACTACAGATATGGGGTCCAAGTGCTTTAAAATTTGGCTAAGTTGAAAATCAGCCTGTGCTTTTGGCCCGCAGCTACACAAATACCAGCAAACCACTGTTTGCGCAAACATGCATTATTGCATTATTAAAGGACCCCACTTATTTAAGGGCATAAATGCTGTTGCTGCACCCTCTTCTGGTGAACACCTAACACTTCATGAACTGAGCTAGACTGCCGTTTCATTCATCTTGTTGTGTATCTTTGATATAAACTACAATGAATAATTTATTTATCTGCCAGATTATACTCCATGTTTTCAAATATTATATACACTGATACATACATATTAAGAATGAAGAAAAATGACTTTGTACATTTTATAGCGTGCATGTTTTGAAAACATGAACTGTGTGAAACTGCTGATCCATCTAATGTTTGTTAGTGACTGGAGATTTGAAATAAAACATATATGGAAAATGCTGACTTTATATATGCACAAATGCTGAAACATCGTAAAACACTGTATTTATGTAGTTTATTTCTTTCCAACAATATTGAACAGGATACGTAACCTCTATCAAGTACAATGCAGTAAACAAACTTGGCTTTTGAGTTGAGAAACCGCAAACAAGCAACATCCAGTTGACTAAAGGATTGTCTTTGTACATCATTATGCAGATTTAACAGAGAACTTGCCGTGTAAATGATTGTGTCCACATTCTGAGGTACAGAGTCTATAATTTCGACATTGAAAACACTAGAAAGTATAGTTCCCTGGTTTCACAGACAAGGCTTAAGGTAAGTCCTAGACTAAACATGTTTGAGCTCTCAACACTTGAAAATATGACAGATCTTAAAATATGCATGTCATTGATTTGTCTTAAGATGCACACTAGTAACAATTTTTAAGGCATGTTTTAGAAAAGATGCTTAAACATCTTAATTTAATAATAAGGCCTAGTCCTGGTTTAATTAAGCCTAGTCTGTGAAACCAGGCCAGTTTATTGTAAAAACAATCTGTTGCACAGAAAATGTGTAAACTTACAAGTTATTTGAACTTTATTTTGTATAATTAATAGCAACTCCTCACTACACTATAAATAATGCACTTAAATGTTTAAGTTGTTAAAGTAATTTCAACTTTTTTGACTAGTTAAAGGAAAACACCACCATTTTTCAATATTTTACTATGTTCTTACCTCAACTAAGACAAATTAATACATACCCATGTTTTTTCAATGCATGCACTTAATCATTATACAGCGCGTCGTGAATATGTTAGCACTTAGCCTAGCCCCATTAATTCCTTAGGATCCAAACAGGGATGAATTTAGAAGCCAGCAAACACTTCCATGTTTATTTAAAGATATGAGTACGTATGGTGGCACACAAAAAAATAGAGCTATATTTTATGGCACTTCGACCTCAACCTAAATAGGGAAAACATGGAAGTGTTTGGTGGCTTCTAAATTCATCCCCGTTTGGATCCTAAGGAATGAATGGGGCTAGGCTAAATGCTAACACATTCATGACGCCCTGTACAAAGATTAAATGCACGCATTGAAAAAAGATAGACGAATGAATTCATACCTAAGTTGAGGTAAGAACATAGTAAAATATTGAAAAACTGTGGTGTTACCCTTTAAAACTTAAAATAAAGTTGTAATAGCTTAAGCCTAATTAACTTTTTTTATTCATACCAACTACTCACTAGTCAAGAAAGTTGAAATTACTTGCTAATTTTCAAGTTGCTTAAACTTAAAAATTTAAGTGAAACAAGGAATTTTATACAGTGTAGGCAAGAAAGTTGAAATAAATTGTCGTTTCAAATTAATTAAACTTACGTGCAACAAAGAATTTTTACAGTGTATGAATTAAATAAAAAGTAATTCATAGTATAGTTATTAAAAACTGAAATTCACATGGATGACATTTGGCAGTACATAAAGCCACATGATCTGGCCACGAGGTGGTTTAGGATAAAACAAATGTGTGTATCCTTCATTTATGACACAAAGGCCTTCCACTGGTTCTCCCGATACACAAATGTGGTGGACATTTTGGTGATAAGCACATCCTATAAGAGGACCAGGAACTCAAAGCATTTATTTGGCTTTTGTAAAGATTAGATATAATCAAAAGTTAAACAAAAAAAAAATGCACTTGACAGTAATAGTATAAAACGTTGCCGTACAAGCATGCACAATAAAACTCTTTACACCACAATCTGAATTGCATTAACATTTCATCTTCCAGTCTGCATTAAAAAGTCAGCCTGACCTTAAAACTTCAAATACAAGCTCCAGCTTTTTGGTCAAAAATTTCAGGACACAACAATGAAACCGTGTATATAGATAGTTTTGGTATAATTATGTTCTGTATGAATCTTTACAGGAAACTGGACACCAAGAAGATAACAGACTTGTCCCACCGGTAGACATTTTACCTTCATAAATACAACCATTTAAGTACCTCGGTTCTCTTCCTTCTACAATAAAAATATATCATATAGCATCTTCAGTAGTTACAAATGGACTACAGAAAAAATTGCCTCAAGTATAAATGGACCACTTGGTCTCATGGCAGTCATCAGTTTGCAAATGGAAATGGTGATATTGACTTGCTGCGATGATGTGCCTAAATGTGCCGAAACTTTAAACACATCAATGTGATCGCAGCATCGGTTCGGGAGGAAACAAAAAGGCTAGCTCCTCTGTTTTTGCTGGTCTGCTTAAACACGGATACAAACAGGCAGCTTTAAGTAACCCTGATACTCCCTCGAGTGCAACTGGTGTGTTTTGGGGGACTGAATTCATTTGAGGTCCTGCTCTCAAACTTGTAAAACAGTTTAATACTCTTCTCCATCTCTCACTGTGGTCATTGTGTCGTAAAGATCAGAGAAGGGGTGCTGTGGGGTACGTTTGGGGTAACAGATTTGTCAGGTATTTGGTCACTATTTCTCATCCAGGTTCCGACCTCTCCGCTAGTAAAGACGTTTCTCGTAACTATAAAGATAGAGGAGAAAGAATCATCAAAAGGTATTTTGATTAGTGATGAATATCAGATAGTATTGAGGAAATCAAAGTACTGGCGCCCCCTGGTGACTTACGAGTGAAGTCCATGTACCCCTCCTTCGACCTGTGCAGACATTGTCCTCTTCTCAAACTTCAGCTCTCCAGAATACATCATGGAGCTATGAAGAAGTATTTATAAACGCATAGAATAAACATTCAACAATCATTTTAGGTAAACACAGTCACATTAATTGAATTTACTGAGTAGTTTTTAATGGGGGGACCTTTACTTTAATCAAGTTTTATTTTTTATTATTGGTCTATTAATGCCTTTTTAAAGCTTTATTTTCCCAAAAAATATTTTGAATTTACACAATATTTGGAAAACCCCCATTAATACCACCACAGACCCCCTGTTGAAGATCTGTGCTTTAAAACTATCCGGTATTGAACTCACCGTAAAACCGAGAGGCTTTTTGCGCCGATGTCCTGGCATCCATGCTGAATCCCAGCGATGAGATATGGCACAAACTTATGGATGGAACCTTTGTCCTGCACTGAACCGGACACTCCCTGAGCCACCTTCACCTTGTCACCCTCGCTGCCCACATCCAATCAGAAAACAGCGTCAGGTCCAATGCTCAACTCTAGCTATTATACATGGATTAACAGCTGAAACTTACGATTTGTGACCCTGTCTGTCTTAAATCTTATAATTTAATGAGATTAGCAAGTTTGATTTCACTCACTGATTTCAATCTTTAAAATGACCTCACTCAGTCAATATTAAAGGTATCAAAGTAAATGGAACACGCAGACTTTTTGGGATTTTAGCTTGTTCGCCTTATCCCCCAGAGTTATAGTTAAGTCCATACATACCTTTTTCATGTCCGTGTGTGCTGTAACTCTGTCTGACGCACCCACTGCTAGCCTAGCTTAGCAAAAAGACTGGAACTAAATGGCTCCAGCTAGCATACCGCTCCCAATAAGTGACAAAATGATGCCAAGATGTTGTGATTTGTATAGTCACAGCGTGTACAAATAACAAGGTCATATGAGACACAGCCATCTTTTAACCGTATACATACTGGGAACTATATTCTCAGAAGGTGAAGCACTGCAATTTGGGCGGAGTGATTAGCACAACACTATGCTAGCTGGAGCCATTTACTTCCAGTCTTTGTGCTAAGCTAGGCTAGCAGTGGCTCCGTCAGACAGAGTTACAGCACGCAAATAGATGAAAAAGGTATGTATGGACTTATCTAATATGTAAATAAGCTAACCTCCTAAAAAGTTAGCGTGTTCCTTTAACACATAAAATCACAAAAAATAGCATTAGCTGGGTTTTCTCACAAACAGGGTTTCATTTTACATATACAGTAAATAAACACACCTGAAGTAGCGTTTCTGGCTGCTGGTGTTCTTCTCCATAGCATCCAGAGAGCCCATACCTCTGTATTTCTTCAGTCGAACCCCATCAGAGAAGAAATACTCGCCTGGAGCTTCTGTGGTGGCGGCCAGCAGAGAGCCCATCATCACTGCAGACAGAACACACTTGTGGTCACGGTGGATCCATTTCAGATTTCCAGTAAATGGAGTTAATAAAATATTTTAAATTTTATGGCTGTGGTACGCTCATGGCGACACTATTTTACATTGTAAAGGTGCTTGATAATGTTTGTATTGTGAAATGCTCAAGGTCAACCTCAAAAGGTCAACTGGTACTGTAGCTTTCCTTTACTCTTTTATGTATAATATATGTGTATTATTTAAAATAAACAACAAGCACCTGTAGATGCCCCCAAGGAGAGAGCCTTCACCACATGACCAACTGTCTGGATGCCTCCATCTGCGATGACTGGCACCCCAAATCTGCGAGCGTATTCTGCCACCTTGTACACAGAGGTGCCCTGAGGCCTTCCACAAGCCATGACTACAAAAGAAAGACACATTTTCATTGCATTTTTTTCTATAAAGTCACTTTGCATATAGTGTCTGTACTAGAGGTCTTCTCGGGTCCAAAAAAATGTACCCGACCCGAATCACTTTTAAGATGAATCGGACGTGAATAAATCTTTTTTTTAAAAAAAACCTGACCCGAGACAAACCCCACTAAATTAGACCCGAGTCCGAACCGACCAAGTGGCAATTTTTTATATTTTAATACCCGACTGGACCCAAATGTAAACAGCACCGACGTGTGTGCAGTCTGCACCTCTGCATGCACCAGTCAGACCTCGCAACCAATTTGGCCCGCTGCTCCATTTATTTTCATTTATTATCTGATGTTGACCCCAAGGTAACCAACGTGTCGGCCTCAGAATCCTCAAGAGGAAAATGAGGAGATATCCTTGCTTTTGGAGTTTTCACTACTCCTGCAATACTGCTCATACTTATGTCATAGTACCTGCATAAACAACATGAGCAAGAACCAAAACAAAGATTGATTTTGTTTCGGTTCTGGCCTATCATCATTTTCATTACAGAATTAGTTTATAACGCAGAACGTGGCCTTCAAAGAGAGAAACTTTGGATATGCCCCACACCAACCACACCCTGACTTTACCCCCTTGGCCCTCAGACACACACCATTTGTCAACATCAAAGGTTTATCTTTTCATTAGCAATGCACTCTGCAGAAAACAGCAAAAAAATGTTGACATTTTATGCATGCACAGAATGGTGAAAAGTAGCACCATCTGGTGGACAAGATCAAAACTTGAAGGCCAGCAGTCCAAAATGATATATTGACATAAAGAAATGCATTAGTCAAAAAATGGTAGTTATAATGGTTTTCAATGGGGCATTTTGTTTTTAAATTTATCAAAAATTATTAACCTCTGGCAATTTTGGGCAATGTACAATGATCAAAGTCAAGATTGTTTAAAAATAAAAATCAAAATGGCACAAAGTATCCCTAGGATCTCTTAAGGGTTAAATTAAACAAGGCCGAATATTATTATATGTGACCCACTTCCGAAGCACACATCAAACTTTTAGACCCTGAACCCCTCGGGTCGTACCTCAGGTTTTCAGATCTACGTGGACCCGTGAAGACCTCTAGTCTTCAAAACTGGGGTCTTTAAGACTTAAAGGAATATTCCATTTTCTTAAAAGAAAAATCCAGATAATTTACTCACCACCATGTCATCCAAAATGTTGATGTCTTTCTTTATTCAGTCGAGAAGAAATTATGTTTTTTGAGGAAAACATTGCAGGATTTTTCTCATTTTAATGGACTTTAATAGAGCCCAACATTTAATACTTAACTCAACACTTAACAGTTTTTTTTCAACGGAGTTTCAAAGGACTCTAAACGATCCCAAACGAGGCATAAGGGTCTTATCTAGCGAAACGATTGTCATTTTTGACAAGAAAAATAAAAAATATGCTCTTTTAAACCACAACTTTTCGTCTAGGTCCGGTCCGGCGTGACCTAACGTAAATGCGTAGTGACGTAGAGAGGTCACGTGTTACATATACAGGGCTCGACATTAAGGCTTGTCCGCTTGTCCGGGACAAGTGGATTTTTTGAAGGACAAGTGTAAAAGAAAATTAGTTGTCCGACTGGACAAGTTAAATTTCAAACAATGTTATAACGTTATGTGCCGTTAACGACAGAGCAGAACACGCAGGGCAAACACAGAGCGGAATATTGACCAGAGAGCGCAGCACGCCGACACGCACGCACGCACGCGCACGCACGCACACACACACACACACACACACACACACACGTTTACACCTTGATATTTGTTACTAAACAAGCTGCGCGCGCATGAAACCTAATCGGCGAACACGGAGGGGCGGGGCGGCCTGGAGGGGAGAGTGATGTTTCTTCAGGCTCCGGCGTGACTATAAATGACAGACACTTCAACCGCAGTCCGTATTATTTCTCTTCTAAAGTTCGGTAAAAAACATAATGGGCTAAAAATCTTGTTTAAGAATCTTTTTTATAATGAGAAGCTCTCTTTCAGCGCGCCTACGTGTGTTTGCGCCGCGTGACAGCTGATTTAAATCTGACAGAGTTCGTCACTGTACATTAAAAAATCCCACACAAACATTACAGCGTAAATGCTAGGATTAAGATTGATTTTATATATAACAGATAATCTGGATACATTTACCCTAATACGTTTTTTAAAACATGGTAATGTTTTAATGTGTTGCTTTAGTGTTTTAATGTCAGACAATCATTGAAATGTGGGAAAAATAAAGAGAAAGGCAGCAGATATAGCATCCTTCTTCAGAAAGAGTAGCAAGAAGCAACCAAATTTCAGTGGCCTACAAAATTCACGCGATTTTCTAGTCTCTATAGTTTTTTCAGCAATGGGAGATATAAATTCTGGTTTCAAAGTAAATTTCAAAAGTTTTATTTGATTAAATAGTTAAAAAAATAAAAACTTGAGGTTGAATTATGACTATAAATTGTATGTTAATCTCAATTCATTTTTAATTGAAATTAAAGTATTGTAGCAATTGTATGTTATACATCATTGTGATTAATGCACTTATAATACTTAAAAGTATTTTAAGGTTGGATGATA